>NC_086353.1:24550862-24830862 GCF_036324505.1 Eleginops maclovinus | reverse complement strand
AAAAGTAGGGCGTCCAATTTCTTATTATTTTTAGTACAGGGCCAGAGGACACCCAGACGCCCACCTACCTAAAAGCCTGGTGTCAGTATTTCTCTTGGATGCCTGTTCTTGCACTCTGTAACTTTGGTTAGCTGGTAAGGCTTTAAGGCAATTGGTTGATTTTAGTGGAACTGGATTATATTTTATAGTTTTTTTTAAAGGTGTATTACCTCTGAAGTACACCAGCAGACCAGCCTGATTTTCTGATGGATAGCCATCTTTACATATTGCAAAAGAAAAGGATATCTATAATATGTTGCTTTAAGTTAAATAATCATCATCGAAATGTACTAATTAAACAGAAAGTCCTCCTAACCTATTATACATCCTATTATCGATTGCATTTTTCATGCATATTTTACATACAGTCTATTAGTAATATTTTGTCAACCCTTTTTATATCAATGAGTGTTGACTGAATATTAGAAACAGTAACTAGATCAGAGGCTCAAACTGCAACAGCTCTCCTGAACTCTTTCAACAGGAACTGAACATTATAAACTTGATGAGGGTAGGATTTACTGCTGTATAGTTTTATTATATTTATTAGACTGAATTAAGTTAAGCTACACTTTCTTTATCAACCGGCAATTGGGTGCATAGGCAGCATTTTCATACTGAAGCTGGAGCTGCCTTTACTGCTTTATATATATTGTTGGATAATGAAATACATTATACTTTATTATCTTACAAAATGCCTTGTACCGTGGTGTAGCTGTTCTTCATTACTTGAGTAAATGCACTTAGATCTACTGCTACCGCTGCTATGACTGCTACTTTACGTGTCCGTCATAAATATTAAGTGTAAGTGTCAACTCCTATAAAATGTGCAGTGAATGTCACTTTGAATCATGAAGGCACAAGTTCTTCAAATTTCACCCTCTGATCTTGACTTGCGGCCTGTCACCACCCCGCAGATGTTGCCCATCAATGTTGGTGTTTCTCTTAAATTTTGTTTTCAAGTGGCTCAGCGGCTTGTGTTAGTAGCTCCTCCTGCTCCATGCTGTCCTTGTTTGTCCCTCTGACATGTCCCCATCAGACAGGACTCACTGCATTTGACTGGTTATAAATCATTCAAATACATTTCATCACAGCTGATGTCTCTGTAGTCCCCTAACCTTTGTGTTGTCTTCCCATCAACTGTGCAACTTTTGTCCTGCTTTGACTGTTGAGCATAAAGTATAAATCATCACCTCATTTCTTCTATTCTTTTTGGAATTTATGGTCAATAGACCTACTGTATTTTCCACAAAATTAAACCCTTTTTTTTTTTCAATAAACAAGGCAACAAAATGGTGTTATTGGACTATTGTTAGTATCGGTGGAAAATGTCTTGATGGATTATCACAGACTGGTATATTTAAAAGTTCAGTCAATATAACATTTTGAAACCATTTCAATGTTTTTAGTGGCAGCACACACTCACACCAGATGCTTTAAATTTAAAGAGGACATATTCTACTAATTTTCAGGTTCACATTTGTATTTAGTGTCTCTACTGTGACATGGCTCCCTGCTTTAATGTTCAAAAAGCTCTTTATTTTTCTCATACTGCCTGTGCTGCAGCACCTCTTTTCACCCTCTGTCTGAAACCAGAGCCCAGTCTGCTCTGATTGGTTATATGGCCGGCTCTGTTGTGATTGGTCAATCGTTTAGAGATGTCCCTCCCCTTAGCCTATTACCAACAATGTGTTGGAGCGATGTTACTGAAGTAAAGAAAGGAGTCCAATGGAGGCGTTTCAGATGGGGAGAAAGAGAAAAAAGACAAACTCCTTCTGCACCAAAACATATACAGTGGGGAGAACAAGTATTTGATACACTGCCGATTTTGCAGGTTTTCCCACTTACAAAGCATGTAGAGGTCTGTAATTTTTATCATAGGTACTCTTCAACTGTGAGAGAAGGAATGTAAAACAAAAATCCAGAAAATCACATTGTATGATTTTGAAATAATTAATTTGCATTTTATTGCATGACATAAGTATTTGATCACCTACCAACCAGTAAGACTTCCGGCTCTCACAGACCTGCTAGTGTTTTTCGTTAAGAAGCCCTCCTGTTCTCCACTCATTACCTGTATTAACTGCACCTGTTTGAACTCGTTACCTGTATAAAAGATACCTGTCCACACACTCAATCCAAGCCAAGACCAGAGAGCTGTGTAAGGACATCAGGGATAAAATTGTAGACCTGCACAAGGCTGGGATGGGCTACAGGACAATAGGCAAGCAGCTCGGTGAGAAGGCAACAACTGTTGGCGCAATTATTAGAAAATGGAAGAAGTTCCAAGATGACGGTCAATCTCCCTCGGTCTGGGGCTCCATGCAAGATCTCACCTCGTGGGGCATCAATGATCATGAGGAAGGTGAGGGATCAGCCCAGAACTACACGGCAGGACCTGGTCAATGACCTGAAGAGAGCTGGGACCACAGTCTCAAAGAAAACCATTAGTAACACACTACGCTGTCATGGATTAAAATCCTGCAGCGCACGCAAGGTCCCCCTGCTCAAGCCAGCGCATGTCCTGGCCCATCTGAAGTTTGCCAATGACTATCTGGATGATCCAGAGGAGGAATGGGAGAAGGTCATGTGGTCTGATGAGACAAAAATAGAGCTTTTTGGTCTAAACTCCACTCGCCGTGTTTGGAGGAAGAACAAGGATGAGTACAACCCCAAGAACACCATCCCAACCATATTGAGGGGAGGATGGATGGGGCCATGTATCGCGAGATCTTGGCCAACAACCTCCTTCCCTCAGTAAGAGCATTGAAGATGGGTCGTGGCTGTGTCTTCCAGCATGACAACGACCCAAAACACACAGCCAGGGCAACTAAGGAGTGGCTCCGTAAGAAGCATCTCAAGGTCCTGGAGTGACCTAGCCAGTCTCCAGACCTGAACCCAATAGAAAGTCTTTGGAGGGAGCTGAAAGTCTGTATTGCCCAGTGACAGCCCCGAAACCTGAAGGATCTGGAGAAGATCTGTATGGAGGAGTGGGCCAAAATCCCTGCTGCAGTGTGTGCAAACCTGGTCAAGAACTACAGGAAACGTCTGATCTCTGTAATTGCAAACAAAGGTTTCTGTACCAAATATTAAGTTCTGTTTTTCTGATGTATCAAATACTTATGTCATGCAATAAAATGCAAATTAATTACTTTCAAAATCATACAATGTGATTTTCTGGATTTTTGTTTTAGATTCCGTCTCTCACAGTTGAAGAGTACCTATGATAAAAATGACAGACCTCTACATG
Source organism: Eleginops maclovinus (assembly GCF_036324505.1). Taxonomy (NCBI): domain Eukaryota; kingdom Metazoa; phylum Chordata; class Actinopteri; order Perciformes; family Eleginopidae; genus Eleginops; species Eleginops maclovinus. The sequence goes on along the minus strand of NC_086353.1, from coordinate 24,827,573 downwards.
CTTTGTAAGTGGGAAAACCTGCAGAATCGGCAGTGTATCAAATACTTGTTCTCCCCACTGTATAACACACTACACGGAAGGGAAAAACCCAAAAGGAACAATAGGACGTCTTGTAAAGAACTTAGTTTAAAACCAGTTTTTGTGTGGCATGAAAACTTTTAGAAACAGGGGAAATGTGTCATGTGGACCACAGGAAGGCATTATCTGCATGCATATATATTTTTAATAATTGAAGGATTTTTCATACTTTGTCTCTTCATACGTTCAGGATTTACCCTCCTTTAATATGTATAATGTGATGAGGTGGAAAGTTAGACTGATGAGGTTTCATAAAAGGAGGAAAAGCTGTGAATATGAGCAAACCAGCCGTCGTAATTCTCATGAGATTATGTTTCATCAGACGCCTCTCAGATGAAGATATTACAGAATATTGAGCAGAAAAGGGATTAGTTTAATCCATTTAATTTGACTGGTTAAAGGTTAGAGAAAAAAAAGGTGAACTTTGAAGAAATCCACAAGGTTTTGGATTAGAAATTGCATGTGCATATTTTTAAAAGGTCTTTCAGCAATCCACACACACTAATGTAACCAAAGAAGTGTTGCAGTACACACACTATTGTTTTAACCTCGGTTAAAAAATGGGTGTGGGTGCACTTTGACATCAGTGTAAATTCAAGCATTCTATATTCTGACGTGCAGCAGAGCCACGGTTTGGTTTGCACACCATATCAATTATCTAATGTAGTTAAAAAGTAATTCTGTTTGAGCAAAGTGAAGACAATAGTAATAATGTTGATTGATATTAAATGTGGAACTCTCAGAGGAAGTTTAAAGTTCCAATCTCCAGGAATCCAAATTGGTCTTTTAATCACTTTATATGAGGAACATTAGAACACATGCATCTATATCTCAGGCTTTTTAGTACTTCTATTAAGCCATAGTTTGACAGCAGTTCAGACACAATAAGGATTAATTTACATACCGAACGATAGATTACAAGATTAATCCCACTCTCATATTCCTCATTAAACTGTCCAATGGTAACACAATCTGTGTGGCATCACTAATATCTGCAACAAAGAGAATAAGAGTGTTTTCAAAAGTCCAACTCTTCCTTAACAGTTATAAAAATATTATAAAGATTTAGTCTTGGTTGATTTGCTGTCACGTGTGTTTATCAGCACTTTAAAGGTAATGCAGCATTTTCCCAAAACAATAGTCTCTTACAAAAATGATCCCTTTTTAATATATTATATAATATTATATTACATTGCTGTGTTCTGGATGTCTCTTGGCATTGACCTTTTATTCTTTATTCTTTATTAGGATCCCCATTAGCACTAGCATAAGAGTTGGCTATTCTTCCTGGGGTCCTCACACACACACACACAGAACAAACATTAAACAAAACTAAAAGCAAAATAGAACAACTCATTTCATCATATGAACAATGGTATATGAAGTGAAACAAAAATGGTCATCACATTTTAGCCATCATCACAAGGCCAAACCACAGGCACAGTTACATTTTACTCTGTAATGCTCATATAATGTTTTAGCAACCTTTTAAAATGTACTTGAGAATTTTCCTGAATTATGTGGACTGGTAACGAGTTCCAGCTGACCATGGCTCTGTACATGACTGTTTTCTGTCTGATATTTGATTTAGATGTGGGTAATACGAACCTTCTTTCTATTGCATGTCTTGTTTGATAGTTATGTTATGTGTACTGCGATATAAACCTTTGTGATAATATATGTGGTAAGTGTGTCACTGTAATATTCCTAACAAAATTTAACAAAGTATAAGTGGACCTCTGTCTGACACTCAACCATTTAAGGGTCTCCAACATTTCAGTCACTCTGGTTCTGTAGGAGCACTGCAGTGCACATCGTGCTGCCTTATTTTGAGCTACTTGTAGTTTGTCTAGATCTTTTTCTGCAGCACTAGACCAAATAACAAAACAGTAATCAAGCTGTGACAGAACCAAAGCATCTAGAACTTGTCTACTGACATCTTTTGGCAAATATTTTACAATTCTTTTAACAAGTGACACACCCCTTCCCATTTTACATACAACATTATCAATTTGTTTAGACCAAGATCATTTTTGATCCAGAGTTATACCTAACAATTTCGTTTCCTTGACCTGTTCAATTTCAATATGGTTTAAATGTAATAGCAATTTAGGTTCACCTTTTAACTGATGATTTGATCCTATTATTAAAGATTTAGTTTTTCCAGCATTAAGTACTAACTTATTATTTATGACCCACTCTGAGATCTGTTCTAGATCCTTGTTCATACAGTGACTCAGCTCACTTGTAGATGAAGCTGCTCCATATATTGTCGAGTCATCTGCATACATTACAATTTTGGATTCTTGTAGCACTAATGGTAGATCATTTGTAAAAATAGAAAATAAAAGTGGCCCCAAACAACTACCCTGAGGAACTCCACAAGTGACTGACTTAATCTTTGACAAACTTCCATTAAAAAAAACAGTTTGACATCGATTGGTCAAGTAACTTTCTACCCACCTCAGCGCATTCAGATTAAAACCATATTGTTTTAGCTTGTGCAACAACAATGGATGATCGATGACATCAAAGGCAGAACTAAAATCAAGTAGTACTGTACCCACTAACTTCCTATCATCTACTTCCACCTTCCAGTCATTGGTCATTTGTGTTAAAGCAGTACATGTTGAATGGCCCGGCCGGTAAGCATGTTGATAATCACTGTTAAGATTGTTACCTTCAAAGTATTTTTGTATTTGGTTAAAAATGATTCTCTCCATTATCTTTCCTAATGCTGGTAACAAACTTATTGGGCGGCTATTTGTACCAGAAAATGGTCCAGCTGGATTTTTTGCAAGTGGAATAATTTTTGCTATTTTCCATGCCTGTGGGCAAATACATTGTTCAATACTCAAATTGATGATATAGCAGATAGGCTCTGCAACCAAATTAGCAACATATCTAAGAAATGTACCATCTAAATTATCCACACCTGTTTATCATTACATTTACCTAGTAGACATTCAACATCTGCAATTGTCACTTTCTCTATTTTAAATTTACAATTCTTATTTTCCATAATTCAATCATTTATTAGAAAAGTGGAGTTCCTATTTATAGGTTGCTTCATATTTCTCCTGAGATCATTCACTTTATCAAGAAAATAATCATTCAAATAATTAGCAATTTGTACTGGTTTAGTCAAGAATTTCCCTTCTACCTCAAGATATGTTGAGGTGGATTTCGGCTTACGGCCCATCATGCCATTTACTAAACTCCACAGCTGTTTCTTATCATCCTTAATGTCTTTAATTTTATTTCCGTAATACAATTGTTTTTTCTTTTTATTTAATGCTGTAACATAATTTCTTAACCTTCTATAAATTTGCCCATCTGACTCATAACTTGATGAGAAAGCTACAATTTTGGCATCATGTCTTTGTTTCATTAGATCTCTTAATTCATCATCTAACCAGGGTGCTCTAAAGTTCCTTACTGTCAGTTTTCTAAGTGGTGCATGTTTGTCAATCACTTGCATGAATAACAAATTAAATACTGCAAGAGCATCATCTGGATTTAGTTTTTCAAAAATATTTTTCCAACATATCTTTTGAACATCCTTTTTAAATGACTCTACACAAAAACATTTCATTGATCTCCTCACAATTACTTTCGGGCCTGCTTTTGGCACCTTTGTCTTTCTCACGATAATGATTAAATTATGATCAGTACACCCTACTGGAATTGATATTGCCTGTGAACATAAATGGCTAACATTTGTAAATATGTGATCAATACAAGTTGCACTTGTTGCTCCACCTTTCTTTATGCATATCCTAGTAGGTTTAGTCACCATTTGTACCAAGTTACATGTATTAGCTATTGTCTGCAACTTGTTTTTTAAGGCACAGTGGGACATATTCCAGTCAATGTTTAAATCACCGATAAAATAAATCTCTCTATCAAGATCACAAACTTTATCTAACATTTGACATACTTTTTCTAAATAATTTAGGTTTGAATTAGGAGGTCTGTAACAACATCCCACCAACAAAGGTTTCAAATGAGGTAAATGAATTTGCAACCAAAGTACTTCAATATCAGCAGACATCAAATCATATCTGACTTTAGCTGGTATTTCCTTTTGAATGTATACTGCCACCCCACCTCCATATGCATTCCTGTCTTTTCTAAATATACTATATCCCTGAATGTCCACTGCAGCGTCATTAAAGGTGTCATCTAAGTGAGTTTCTGATATTGCTAACAAATGAATACCACATGATAATATTTCCTCTATCTCAGACACTTTATTTCTTAGGCTACAAATATTGATATGAGCCAATTTAAACCCTTTATTTGGTCATTATTTGACATTAAGATGGCAATTTAAATGTTTTTCCTTTTTCACTTCTTTTCAAATTGAGTGCTGAACCAAAACATACAAGCAACACAACTTCAACCACACACACCATCACACACACAACCCCACACCTCACTGCCCATAGATTGCTATCCATGTGCATACTCACTCACCTAAACGAGCAGCACGGTAGCTCCCTAACATCTTAGATAAAAACCTTTGTGTTAAATACATTCATGGTAATGTCTTGCAACACAAGATCAAATTTATAAATCAATAAATCAAAATGACATTTTTAGGAGGAATGAACAACAATAGAGACCAGTTAAAATTGGCCTCTATTCAAAATCTATTAAACGTAATCTCATAGTCGCAGTTGATGAAATAAATAACTTAAAATAAGGTAGTAGATAACTTATAGGCCAGTGAATATTGGCCTACAATGAATACATTTGCAATACACCAAAACTGCAACAATTCCCTTTGCATAATATAATTCATTTCATCTCCTAATATGCATAAACATACCATCTAATTATGTCATGTCCATCAGTCATTTCCCACCTCTATTTCAGCTTTGAGCTGAAACCGGGTTTACCACTGTTTTATAGAAATGCTCAGCTTCACTACAGTCCCGATACAGTTTTGTTTGTCCATTGAAGGTTACGATGAGTGTTGCAGGGAACAGTAGTCCATGCCTCACCTCAGCCTTACGCAGCTTCATCCTGACGTCATTGAAAAGTGCTCGCTTCCTGGCAATATCCGCAGTAATATCAGGAAATATCTTCACTCGCATGCCTCGGAAAATGATCTCTCCCTTGCTTCTTGCCAGCTTCAAGATAGCTTCCTTTGCTTGGTATCTCTGCATAGTGACAATCATAGGTCTGGGTCTCATATCAGTCCCATGCCCAATCCTGTATGCCATCTCAACTGCCGGGTCACATGAGAGCTCACTTCTGAATACCTCCTTTAAAAAGTTTGTCACAAAGGCAATGGGATCGCTCTTCTCTATATCCTTTTTCAGTCCAAACACACGTAGATTCAACTTTCTGTTTTGAATCTCCATCCTCTCAATTTTGTCTTTAAACTCTTTGTTTTCCTTCATTAGATTTCCATTTGCGGTTTCGAGTATAGCAACCCTACAATCCATATCGGTCAGTCCCTCCTCCACATCACCGAGCCTCTGACAACATGAGTCGAGTTCTCCCTTTAAAGCATCAAGCTGCGGCTGGAATCTCTCGAAAGCAGCCCCTATCTCCTCTCTTATTTTTGAGCGTATTAGTGCCGACAGCTCTGAGTGGCTCACCTGCGAGGACTCGCTCTCCATGGTGATCTCCTCAGCTGCTCGTGTGTCATTCACTCCCGACAGGCCGCTGCTCTCGTTTAACGGCACTTTAGCCTTTTTGTGTGCTTTCTTTGATGCCATTATATTCCCCACATTATATTTCACTATGGACTTTGACTGAACAACTTGATCATCCGTTCATAACCGGATTTTTCAAAAGTTTGAAACGGGAGCTACACGCTCCTAGGTTTTACACACCACTTCCGCGCATGAGCAGTCTGTATGACCTCAGAGCCTTTGGGCCCTTCTATCTGCTTAGGCTCTATGGCCGCATTCATTCAAAATCTGACACCTTTCAGCAGGGTTGTGAGGAGTTGTTTGTGTGTTTAATTGTGCTTTAAGCTGTCTTCGCATCACTGGCTGCTATAAAGACACGCTGACGTTGCCGTGGTGTTCCAAAGAGATCATTGCTGCCAAACTAAGTGGAAGTGTTACCCTCGGTGTTGCGCACTGCTCGAAATGGCTGCTAAGCGCCGCTCTAAAGGTTCAAATTATTTGAACTTTGGCCTTGTAAGACTGACATTTGTACTTTCAGCCAATAAATTGATAGATCTGCCAAGAAATGCAAGCTAGCAGGGCAGGTAGCCTTAAAAAATCAACTTTTCACCCTAAGGCTCTGCCTCATAGTAAGCAAAGACCAAATCGCTTATCATGTGAATGCAGCGGAAAACTCGAAATAGTCGGCAAGCACTTTGCTCAAAATGCTAATTGATTTAACTTTGACCTATATTGCCGCTAACCCCTTGCCCACAACCTATCAGATAGCAGATGTATGAGGCAGCAAAGGCTAACAGAGGAGATAACCATAAATACAAAAAGCATTTTTTTAGCCGGAGGGATAACTTGTGATGGTATAGTTTTTAGGCAACTTAATCTTATTTAGACTGGTTCTTTATTTTATTTATTTATGTAGTTGGTAGGGACAGTGCTCATTGATTAACAGACAAATTGCTGTAAATAAGCCAGAGTTAGCTGCTATGCTAATTTCCATCTGTTGTCCCTACCCAGATCCTAAAAGGCACCCTAAGATATAAAAATACATAAACTGATAACAAATAAAAACCATAATTAAAAAGACATAAACACAACCTCAAACAGACAGACAATGCACGCCTCTCACTACACCCTCCACATACAAATTACAGCATACAGTAGGTTACAGTGGAATAACATTACATGGCTTTAAGCATTTGGTATGTGGTTACAGATATGATGTTCCCTAATCCAAAATTTGACTTTGCTTTTGAAAGTTGTAAGGCTGTTACACTCCCTTAATTCATTGGGCAGACCATTCCAATAATTGGTGGCTCTAATTGAGAAGGCTGTGTGTCCAAACTTGCTTTGTCTGTACTGCACTACGCAGTCCCCTCTGGCGGTTGATCTGGTTACTCTATTGACACTATCTTTCTGTTTTATGAATTGGTGCAGTGGGGGTGGAGCAAGCCCATGAAGTACCTTAAAGATGAGACAGGCATCAGAGAGATGTGTAAAGTTTTCAAAGTTAAACAAGTTGTGCTTTTTCACTTTAAGACAATGGTGATAACTGTTTGCCTTATGGTCCAGTGTTTTTAGTGCTTGCTTATAGAGAGATTCAATTGGTTGCAAAGTTGTTTTATTAGCTTGCGACCAGCTAGTTAAGCAGTGAGAAAAATGAGAAAAGAGCATTGCATGCAAGAAGAGCTTTGCAGCCTTCATTGGCAGGTATGGTCTTATGTGCCTAAAATGTGCCAGGTTAAATTTGACAGTATCGCCACCTTTTTTGCATGCTTTTGAAATGAGAGTTGTGAGTCTAGGATGATTCCTAAATATTTAAAGTCAGGCACCACTCTGATCTTCTCTTGTTTAACTAGGACAGCAGGGTTATGAGACACAGTAGATTGTTTTGAAAAATACATACAAACAGTTTTGCTTATGTTCAGGTGTAAGCATGAATTGGTTAGCCAGTTGGATACATGGCCCATGGCTTCAGTCAGTTGGTGTGCGGCTTGTTGTTTATTTTTAGCATGCACATAGAGGACAGTGTCATCTGCATACATTTGTATGTGCACTGATGGACAGACTGTGGGCAGGTCATTGATGTATAGACTGGACAAAAGAGGGCCCAGTATAGATCCTTGAGGGACACCTATTTTACAGCTTAGGTATGTAGACTGAGTGTTATTTATGCATGAACTTTGCTTTCTGTCAGTTAAATATGATTTCATCCATTTGATGGCATCCCCAGAGAAATTAAAGTAAGAAAATGTTGACAAAAGAACTTCATGATTGACAGTGTCAAAGGCCTTCTTTAAGTCTAAAAATAATGCCCCCTTCATCTAGTTTCATTTTTATATTCTCAATGAGAAAGCAGTTGGCTGTTTCTGTGGAGTGGTTACTTCGAAAGCCAAACTCCATTGGGTGCAGTGGTGTTTGGCCTTTGTTAAGATGAGTGGTCAGCTGCTTCGCCACCCAGTTCTCGGCTACCTTGGAGATCACAGGTAGGATACTAATGGGTCTGTAGTTCTCTACCAGTGTTTGATCTCCAGCCTTGAAGATGGGGGTTAACTCTTTTCACAAGAGATAGTGAATAACATTTTTTAAATCATTTTTCTTTAGGGTTGCAAAAACCCAGAAATGCACGCTGACAGCAAAATATTCTGCAATGTAAAGTTGATTTTGTGAGCGGTCAGCAAAACTCTTGGTGTGTATTTGCAGATATCATTCTGAGACACCAGTATATTTGTCTTGGAACTCCAAACTTTAGTTGCGTAAAATTTTCACACAGGGAGTCTCTCTGCAGCCTTATCTCCCTTAAAAGATATATTTGTTTAAGCCTAAAAAGTGAGTCAAATCTGTTTAGGAAACAAAGAGTATGTTTGGCGATGTACCTTCACCTTTTACTCGTACATAAAGCTCAGGCCCCCTCATCCGCATCAGTGAAGACAGCGCTGCACCTCAGTGTCTGCTGACAATGTCGGAAACAGATCCTTGGCCTCTCTGCGCTCCTGTTTTTTCACACAAACACACCCAAGGCCCATAAAAGCTAGCCTTCGCCTGGCACATCAGGGCCCCCCTTCCCTCCCTTCCTCACACACAGTGACACCCTCCACCATGATTCATCTCCATGGCAGTGTGAAGTGTAAAGCGGATTATTACCAGTGAAGGGCTCAGCCCGCCCGAAGATCTACTGCTCTCCCACCCACCCTGCAGAGAAAATGGGAAAATATTGCTAATGATTACCGGCCTGTGAGTGTGTGCGGGTTCATGTTGTGTGCACTAGTAATGCATGACGCCTGACTAGCATGGCTAAGCAGTTCCCAGGCTTGTTTACCATCTAGAAATGTGCTGACTTCAGGGGGTTTTGTGTGCAAATGTTTCAGCATGCATGCATTTGCAGAAGTACCTGTGTGTGGCCGTGTGTGTCTGTGGCCTCGGGTGTGTCATGTGTGTACATTTAGTTTTTGCTCATCAATAAACCCAGAAGCCATGTGTTGTTAGAGCCTGTTCACAATGTTGCAGTGTTTCTTCTTTCATTTGTTATTCTGATGTGAAATGACCCAACTGATAGGTAACTGTGCTCAGGGAAGCAAGCTGACTAATATGCTAATTTCAATGAAAGCCTATTTGCACATATCATGTAAATTATACTGTAGGCCACTCTCATTACTTCTTAATGAGTTGTAGGGTATGGGCATCTATATCGAGACTGCACTCATTTCACAGAGAAGCATAAAGATTTTGCAGAAATACTCGGGATAGTTGCTTTAAATTCCCTGAAGAGGGGGCAAGGAGGTATGAGATGACATCTAAGGCATTAAACCAGTGCAAGTTGCCCTCGCTATGAGTACACCATTACCATGCAGTACACAGAACGTACACCAAATGTTTGATGATTCAGGAGAAACCAAAATAATTTCAATCACACAGGTACTCATCAGTACCAAAAAATGTATGACATGTTGACGTAGTCTCTGAGACGCCACTTATGTGTTTCTGAAGGGTGTTTGTTTCCAACCCTAACCCTCACCACCTCAACTCTCCTTTCTATTTAAAGGAGCAGCTGCTCTATTCAGAGTCTTTCACGGATGACTGAAATTTGCACCTTATCCCATCATGACCCACCTTTCATGATCAGGTGAGAGTAGGATCGAAGATAGACTGGTAGATTGAGAACTTTGCCTCCTGGCTCAGCTGTCTTCATCACAACCACACGATAAATACTGTAGACTCCAATATCGCTCCTGCTTCTCCAGTTCTCCGGCCAATCAAACGCTCCTTTGTCCCCTCATTTGTGAACAAGTACCAGAGACCTCCTTTACTTGGGGGTAAGGACTCAATCCCATTTTGGAGTAAACAGTCTGTTGTTTTTTCTCATGAGAAACATGTCCTCAGATTTAGAGGTGCTAATCCTCATCCCGGTTGCTTCACACTGGGTTTCGAACCAATCCAAAGTCGCAGGCAGATGATGCCATCTGAACTACATCATCTGCAAAAGACGCAATCTAATCCTCAACCCACTGAACTGCAGCGCCTGTCCCGCGCAAATATGCCTTGAGATTCTTTCAATGAAAATCAACATGATATGTGACACAGCCCTGGCGATAGCACACTCCAACTGGAAACAAGTCCGACTTCTACAAAGGCCCCAGACACAGCTTTTTCTTTTAGCGTACAGACATTGAACCAGAGCCAATTGGTAATGCCGACTGCTGCACAAGCTCTTGCTCCTTTCCTCCTCGGGGGTTGACATAACTTTTTTTTCACTTTTACATGAGCTTTCACTGCTCAGCCCTGAGTTTCCTGCTTGTTTAATACCAACTTCTGGTTGACATTCCAGTCCGGACCAAAGGGATTGACAGACAGACAAAGCCCTTAAAGGCAAATTAAGGAAAACAATGTTGCAAACAATATGAAAGACCACTAGATATTTTTGATCAAGGTAAAAAAATTAAATGTTGAACTGTACCTGCTACAGCGGTCTGTGAGTTTTAGTTGCATATAAAGCCTATTAGTTTTAACTGATACACAGATCTTTGTCGGCTCCCTCTGAGCTGCTCTCACATTCTTTTATAAGTCCATTTTGTTCGACATTTTGCATGTGGCAGGCTGATAAAAGCAGATCTGGCCTTGGCTATCCAAGCGCAGACACCCGGGTCAAACATTTCAGCAGAGATGATGATGCACTTAGCTGCTGAAGGTCCAAGGTCAAGACTTACATGGTGCTCTCAGCTTCCACAGACCTCCGCTCTGCTTAATGAAAGTTAGGTTTTGTCCTCCAAGTGCCAACATGTCTGACAGCATCATTCATCTCCTTTTAAATTCAAACTACATTTGCTAATAGTAACATATTAAAACGATATAAGAAGAAAAGGAGAAGAGAAGCACCAAAATCAAGGAACATAAATGTTCAAGTTCTTACAGGAGTTTATGAGATCAATATGAATAAAATGGTTGATTTAACGGTAAATGAACTCAACTTCAACGTAAGTCAAAATTAAATGCATACTGTGCATAAAAGCCTATTAAAGTTTAAACTATTTAAAGGAAGATTCAAAAGGATGTTCTAGGAAAAATGTCAGCCTTTAAAATGATTGCTTGGTGAAAATGTAGGTTTACAATATTGGTGAAAGTCACTATGTGTTCTCAACACTCAAGGCCTTTCCTCACTATTGGAAAAAGCTCTGGGTAAATGAAGGACATTAGGTGTTTGAGACCTGAAAGAGCTGCTGGGTTTATAAAGGGCATGTCTGATATGTGGTTTGGAGCAAGGCCCTTAAGAGATTTGGAAATAAGGAGAATCTTGAATTGAATACTGAAAAAAAACAAGTACCCAGCACTGAAAAACTCTGAATGAGCTGCAGTTCATGAGTGGTTTTAATAGGAAAATCAATTAAAGGAAAAGCAGCACTCCAGCCTATTCATACCAAGCATTGTGAGTTTCAGTGCCATATGAAAAATATGAGTAGTGATGTTATAAATGTGATCATAAAAGTCCAGATCAGTTTCAATAATAACCCCTACCTTTTTAATTTGGTCATACATTTTAAACAACACACCAAAACTTCCACTGTTGTAGTTCTGCTACAGTCATTTTCTCCACTAGCACATTTCATTTATTTATTTATTTATTCCTTTATTTTTATGAGCCCTACAGTTCATACAAAAAGCTGGCTCAGTATTCACAACCTATGTTTAGTTAAACTGTGTACTAACTACAGATCTTGCCCGAATGATACACAATGTTCAAATACTTACATACTCAGAGTTCTTTGTGTCATGCCTGGTAATGGCTCTGTTTGCTATCTTTGCAACGCTAATTATAAAACGTGTTAGCAGATGAGGTGTCTTTGGGATGCTTGCCACTCACATCACATGTACAGAACAAAATTATATATATATATTTTTTCAGTTTTACAGCACTAGTATAAGATTATAGGAAGTGGTTCAAGAAAGGATCCCTGTGGGACTCCAAAATAATATTAATCTCCGACATTAAACCGGTGCAAGTGGAAGTCTGATGATAAAGTTTTACTGCAAGATTCAGTTTCCAGCAGTGTTTTACTGTATAAAAGAATAAATACATGGGGGAAATCGTGTTTCTGTTAACGTCTATGTTATTTAACTACTCAATTTGAGATTGACCGTTGGTGATAGTGTTTATTTATTTAGGCAAAGCATATTTTGGTACTGCACTTTGTTCTTTTATTTTTAGAATAGTTCTTTTTTTTTATTGTAGAGGTGAATTAACCATACCCAAACTGCACATTGAAGATGAGCAGATTTAGAGTTATTTATGCATTAAGAGGAGCTGTGCCAGGACAATGTCCATCAGCTTGGTGTCTTTCTATCAATAGCTTTTTTTCAGATGTTACCTATTGTTCCAACATCAATCATTTGGGACTCAAAGGATTTCCTCTTCCGATATCCTTTGCTTTCCTTTTTGAAGAATGGTTCAATATGGCTTGATACATACCTCCTGTTGTGACAGTAGCACAAGGAGGACCGGAACAGAAAAAAACTGCATTGGAACATGCCCTGCCACACACCTCAAAGCACTCATTCTCTATTGCCTGCAGCCCATTATTAGGCAGAGAGAACTGCACTAACTAACATTTGTGTATGTGTGTTTCTAAACCATAATCCTTAAATATATTTATAGAAATGTAAATGTCCCTCTGTTTATAATTAGAGCTGCATATACTCCCTCATGTATCATCATGTCTTACACCTAATTAGAAAACATGCATAATAGCCTATTATATCACACTCACCAAGGCGTAATTGCCTCAGTCATAAGCAGTCAAAGCTCACTGCACACTTTAAAGGTCTCCTAATATACTATATTTGAACAATATATTGTAGGGCCATATCTATACAAAACATGTCACTGAAAGGTTTTGCTCAAAATACCGAACAGATCACCCATTGTAGCATGCCTCATACCCCTCTATTCCAGCCCTGTTACAAAAGTGCTTACACACCGGGGACACATATTTATATATAAAATACATCAAAAAGTGCATTTTGCCTAATAGGAGACCTTTAAAGAAGGTGTTGGTAAAAGACTAAAAGATTATTAACAATAAGCTACAATGTCAGAATGTGTCACTGAAAGCTAGTGGGTGAAGGCCACACTTAACAGACTGAGGGGTATTTGCTTTTTGAAAGTAATTAAAATGTGTTACTTTTGGAAAATAAAATTCAATCTGACATTACCTGTGCAACACTTAAACAACTATGATTTGCAACTTTGCATGTCTGAGCAGATTGATACAGTATATACTGAGTTCAAAACCAGAAGTGCAGTTCTTAAAAGCAAACATCAAACAAAAAGTATCCCTTTTCTGTGATCTAGCTTTTTTTTTCAGATTCATATTTCACAGAATAAGATCAGAAAATGAAACTCTTTATTCTCCACCTCTTTCATTCTGTGCGACCAGATGCAGTGTCTTCATTCTGCAAGTGTTGGCTGTAAAAAAGCAATTCACCTCATTACTTATTCATTACAGAGGAGTGTATGTTGTTGATAGAGCTTTACCATTTTCTCAGGGTTTATGAACCACTCCTGACAACTAAGGCCTTTAAAGAATAATTCTGCAACTTAGAAATTACTATTACTAAGTGTTGGTTATTGTTTTACCGGTTATGACGATGCCTTACTCACAAATATTGTGAACACCAACTGCTTGATTTTGCAACACTTTTTTTTCTCCTGCTCACCTGACTTTGGGCATCTGAAGTTCTCTTGCTGTCCTTATACCTTTCCTGGGAGTTCACTTTGGAGAGCATCTCATCCGTGCACACACCGATACAAGCAGTTGCATGATTGGTGCAGCAGTAGCTTAGTTCGTAAGAACTTTGAAACCGTCAGGTCACTGGTTCTAATTAAATGTCACTGTGTAAACATGTGACCCTTATATGTAAATTTGGTTGGAATTCTCCATTTCCATAATATATTTTGAAATAAAATATATTTTTCATTTTCCACTCCACACCATAAATGCCCAGCAATAAGTTTACCTTGCGCAACTTATTGCTATCATTGCTTCAGTCTGGATATGACATAACAGTAATGGTCAACGCTGACTTGTGGTTACAAACTGGACACCTTTTTCGACCTGCAATCCCCCCTGACTTTCTCCCTATTTGGACTTCATCATATACACATGCAAGTCTAACAACAGCACCAACAACACCTCTCTATAATCACAAAATAAGACTGAGTATCTTATACGTAATTTTGGTTATGGACACCCTCTGGCTACTTTGGGCTTGGCCTCATCTTCTCTCCTCTCACACTGACCCTGAGTCAGCCTCTGTCCACTCTCTCGCCATTACAACTCTATTATGTTGTCCCTTTATTGCCCATTCTGCACCTTGACCGCCACTGTGGCCGCCTGTAACGTGATAACGGCTCACCATTTCTGCTCGTTTTATCCTTCTTTCTCACCCTGCTGTGATTCTAGTTTCTCCCGCTGCTCTGTCACTCTCTTTCCGTTTACTTGCTGGGGCTGATTACCTCGGTAATGCAGTGAAAACGACCTGGGTGGGTATTCAGCGCAAATGGCATTGTGTTGTGTTGCTTTAGGGTCCAACTTAACTGGACAGTCTTTGGCCTCGATAGTCTGGGGGAGAATAATGACAGAGGCTGCTTATGGGCCTCTCTGTTAGCAGTCGCGCGCTAAGGGGGACCAAAGTATATTAGTATAAGTATTTAAGCTTTCATATTGAAAGTTTTCAACTGAGCTATATACTTCAATAGCATTATAGCATTCCTGAAACTCTGTCTTTATGAACATGTTCTTGAAACTTCACCTGCTGTTATGTCCCAGTTTTTACTGGTAAAGCCTGGAAAACTTAAACTCAATCAAGCCCCTTGTTGTGAACTCACCTCATATGCCCCTTTTCCACCAAACCAGTTCCAGGGCCGGTTCCAGGATAGAGCCTAATTAAGCTCTGATTCTTCCTGTTTCCACCACAGCGGGGCCAGCTCTAAGCACCGAAAAACGGTTCTTAGCTGGCCCCACTTGGCTGCCCGGCAAGAACCAATATGTCACGCTTATGTTTGAGACAGGATTAACCTGATCGACGTATATTTACCTTCTTTCTCAAGCGTAATCGTTGTTGAAGTTGTTGACGAACAATTGAACCTCGCTGTAGACTCTTTATTGAAGAACTGGTTCTTGTCTTTCCAGCTGGGCTCGACAAAGCAAGAGCAACATGAGCAGCGCTTCGTTACAATCCGCCATTGTTGTTGTTGTCGATGTGAGGGGTTTTTGCGCCATGTGCGTGTCATAAACAGGAGCGTTAACGGTTACACCATGGCGCAATTGATGACGCAATGATGCAGCTCCACTCGGGCTCTGAGTAGTGGAAACACAAGTGGTGCTACAGAGTAGTTCCAAAAAAGCACAAGAACGGTTAGTGAACCGGGAACCAGTGAAGTGGAAAAGGGGCAGTAAGACCAAATATTTCACACCATCAGATCCTGATCTGGAAACCTTAACACATTTTTCCACAACATTTTTGACATATACTTCCTCCCATGATTACAGGTTGGATGTTTACCTTAAATTGCATCACAGTGAAAAGCACAGAAAAGCAGAGAAATTAGCACAAGAGACATGCACTGCACTGACTTGTGTCCACTGGACCTCTGTAAGATCCATCGTTACCTCGGTGTAACAGCACACTTCCATGACAAATGTCCAGCAGGCCTTCTTTAGGTGTGTTGACGATGGAGGAAAGGCATTTTTGCTGAAGCATCTGCCCGTTTCTTGAAGTTGCACAGGAGTGTGAGATAGTGGACAGGGTCAACACTGTAGGAACAGATAGCAAGTGGTGGAGGCTACCATAGAAACAAAACCACTTAGCACAAGACTCTGTTCCCTTTCTCGCATGAAGAAAAATAACATTTTATTGTGAAGGCAGCTAACTGGAAAAACTATCAGTGACGCATTTTCCTTCCCGATGACAGGAATAAGAGGATTTCATGACCTTTCCTACCTCCTGTACCTCTTCATATGTCAGGAGGTCACATGGTATTCCGGCAGATATTGTCTGAGAGGAGAATGCTTGATGAAAAGAGGCTTATTGGGAAATCATTCTGAATAAAACCAAATAATATCCAAGGCTTTGTGCAGGATTTAGAGGAGGAGACATGCTGTCCTTGCAGAAATCCATACCCTCAAAGTGTTGCATTTTATTCTAACAGTGATTCTATTTTAACGATCATAAATCCAACTTTGATCCTGCTTATCCACATTATAAATATACAGTGCACAGTGAGGGTCCTCAGTGATGGCCGCCCATCATGGCCCCCGGGCTGGAAGTCATCTGCACAATGAAGCCTGGAGGCTGTGGCTCAGTGGGATAATGCGTTGATCTTTGGATCAGGGGAGCACTGGTTCCATCCCCACTGCAGTCAGCATGTCATTGTGTCCTTGGGCAACACTGCAAGTTGCTCCTGTGGGAATTGCCCACAGTATTGAATGTATGTTAGTCGCTTTGGATAAAAGCATCTAACAAGTGACATAAAAGGAAATGAAAGATACTACAACAAGTAAAATGTTTATACAGGGGTAATATCCTGTTATGTTTAATTATGTTGTAACAAATAATAGGGCAATAATATTTGAGCAAGAGGATGCATCGCTACAATATACAGTCACATTGGTATTGCGCATTTCCCAAGTTACCACTGGTGATTTTTGAAGAGTTTACCTGTCTGAAAAACGATGGTTGTTAACAAGTGGCTGAATAGGACTACAGAAGTTGTCGAGGACGTTGTATGTCATTACGCCGAACACGCAAACACTCCTGCTAAATTTGTTAGCTCCTTTTCTGCTTGAAGTACTTCTTGTTAAATTCAGTGTGGCTAAAAGGAAAAGCTTTGTTAAAATGTGCAAGCGCACTAAAGTCAGTTGAAACGGTCTTAAGTTGGTGGGACGTTGAAGTCGTGCAACCCTGCTGTACTCCTCTTTAGCTCGTTTATAGCATAATGATAGCATTTTGCTAAAGCCGATTAAGATTTGTGTTTCGAAAAATGATAAAAGTAGCGTAGACGTGGAGATTATCCGGCTGAACAAAACGTGCATTTATCAAACAGGTTCCGTTTTCCACAGATCTTATTTTTTACAACATTCCAAAAGCCTATGGAGAAATTGCATTGCTTTTTAGTCAAAGGAACCCTTGCGCAGCTTACTTCCGGGTCGGCCTACAAAAATACGTCATCCCTGTGGCGCTCTGTACAGAATTATCAAATTTTCTGTAGGGCTCCTTTAAAAACATGGGGTGTATTCACAAAAAGATTGGACAGTGTGGAGAGTGTTTTTAGCAGCATTGATATAAAAGCTGCAAAACATTGTGGATGGATGAGACATTGTAGGTCATAGGGGGCGGGACATCTCTAAGCAATCGACCAGTCACAACAGAGCCAGCCAGTTAACCAATCAGAGCAGACTGGGCTTTGATGACACTAAATACTGATATGAACCTGAACATGAGCAGAATATGTCCTCTTTAAGCGAGGTGATTGTGTTATTTGGAATACTTTAGGCAGTAATACATATTGTACGTTTTGAAAATTGTTTTTGTCTCTTCTCTCGTTTCAGGTTTTAAATAATGCTGGCAACATTTCAGGAACTGTGAAGACCAGACACTACAGAAGACACACATCAAATGCCGTGTGTGTGTGTGTGTGTGTGTGTGTGTGTGTGTGTGTGTGTGTGTGTGTGTGTGTGTGTGTGTGTGTGTGTGTGTGTGTGTGTGTGTGTGTGTGTGTGTGTGTGCGCGCGGGTGGGTGGGTGGGTCGAGAAAATGTGTTATTCAGAAAGAGTTTGTGCTCTAACTTTTACTATTTTTATAAGCCCAGATGATTTAGTTATTATTATTCACCCCATATTTAAATCTGGATATGGGTCAGACTCTTTTTATACTCTGTTCTCGTTACATTTTTGGGTCGCTCAGCTTTTTACACCCGGAGCCTCATGAATAAATTGTAACTGTCCCTGTTCCGCTCCAGAGTGCTGGTCTTCTGTCAATATCTATTGGTTTTGTCAATTGTGCTTTATCTAAAATAAACGGTAAGCAGCAAACACACACTCAGTCACATTGGGTCCATGTTGTGTAGAATGTGTCGTCACTGACTCTGTACATGAGTCAGGTTCAGCAGACGGCAGCCTTTTGCCAGGCGGGTACCAGGAAGGAGAGCGGAAAGAAGGGCAGGGGGGGCGGGGGCTGACACTGCAGGGAGTGCGGCCCGAAATAGCAGTGGTCAGCTGGGGCAGGAGTGATGAGCAGGCGGGGTCACAGGATCCGCTGGTGGAGACCGCAGACCCACGTCAGAGGGGTGTACACCGGACAAATACTGTAGAGATCCGGTACGGACAGAAGACATTACAAGCTGCAGTTTCAAAAACAATGCAAATAAAAAAAACACAAATGTGCCAAAACACATGTAAACAAAGAAACCTCTTCACCAACTTGACCAGACATGGGCAGCGTCTACTAAACTAAACACTGCAAGAAGCTCAAAATACAACGGTAACGGGGACACTAAAAAGTGACGCCCACAGCTGGGATGGGAGCGCTTGTTCAGCGATCATTAAGTTGATGAAGATGTTTATTCATGTGTTTTGGCACATTTGCATCGCTTTTGAAAGTGCTGCACACATTTCCTAATGGATGTGTTTAGGGCTGTTGTAGCCACTGTCTATAAGTCAGATGTTTCATTACAGCATTAGTTGAAAACATTGTAGTGTAGTATTTGAAACGCCCTACTGTTAAAAAAACAAAACACTATCCTAATAATAAGTAGACTTACTCAGCATTGAGCTCACCCACTGGTTTGTTTGCTATGGCTTTGAGGCCTTGGGTTTAGCATTTTGGCCGTGAAAAGACAAGTCATTTTTATTTGTCTAAAATGTTATAATGAAATGTTATGAAAAGGGTAAAAGGGTAAAAGGTCTACTTCACTTCCAAGTTACCAATCCCACCATTAATGATCAATTGAGCATTAATGACTTACAGGATTCTTCCTCACTCGTGGAACTTCTTCTTCCTCCTCTGCTGGTTTCTGTTCCCTCCACAGTGTTACCATCTGGAAAGCCTCACTGTCTGAGTTTCAGTGGGAAAATGGGTCGACATCTTTGCCTTTCTGTTATTTCGAGCCTGAAGACTCAGACAGAGGGCAGTGATCCTGCGCTCCCCCTCTGACAGCTCCGTCACTGCTCTCCCAGCAGCCTCTCTGTTTCCTCGTTTTTCTTGTTCTGGCTCGCCATTAACTCTGGCCTCCTTTTATCTTCTTGTTTAAATGTTTCTCTAGGTTTATAATTGCCCTGTCTTTCAACCAGGTTTCATTTGATGTTGAATAAAATACATAGTTTTACAAGGCTTTAGCTAAGACCCCTGTAAAATGTATTCATCTTTTCTAATACTGTATGCGTCAAAGTTACAGGTTTTAATTTTTAGGTTCTTTAAGATTGTCGAT
The DNA here is from genome assembly GCF_036324505.1 of Eleginops maclovinus. NCBI lineage: Eukaryota > Metazoa > Chordata > Actinopteri > Perciformes > Eleginopidae > Eleginops > Eleginops maclovinus. The sequence continues at coordinate 24,807,875 of NC_086353.1, read as the reverse complement.
TTATTATTTTTTATCCTTGTAGGAACTCTTTCCTGTCCTATCCTGTGTTTTAATCTTACTCCTGTTGCGGTTTGAACACCTGAATTTTCTCATTAAAGGTTTATCGTATCGTATAGCTTAAAGAGAACATAAGGGAGAAATTGTAGGGATCAGTGCACTGAACCATTAATGTCCCTAACATGGTGAGTCGTGACATATCCCTGTCCATCATGAGAGAAAAGTATGTGAAAGCCTGGAACACGAATAAAAAAAATGCTTAAGAAGTACATTTGTTAAACTGTGCAAACTCTAACCAGGAGAAATGACATTATGCTGAAAAGCAGGGCTACCCTTGAGACGCTTTCCTCCGCAGATTCGCAGCAGAGTCAAACAAAGGAAGAGCAAGCAGGTAAAAGCAAAGGTGGTCTGTAAAGAGGAGCAAAGACTTTACTACTCTTTTCATTGGAGTCCACGGGAGACTGGAAGGAGACTAACAAAAGCGTCTGCAGCATTAAGCATTTCTGTAGCTCTTGAGAGACACAGCCATTATGTGGACAAAGCATTACAAAAGGTATTGTGAAATCTTCCAATTCGATTATATTTCTTTGTGAATGTATTTTCCCTCGCTGATAAGCCCTGCAAAACAGCTACACACGTTGTCATTAAGACACATTCAAATTAAATTGGGTTAGTCTGGATTCCTTCAAGAAAAGATCCAATCCCGCCAATAACAATCCACACAAATTCAAGTAAAGTCTCAAGTCATTTATTACAATTCAAGTGATCCGTCAGATTACATGTAATGGTACTGCGTAATCATGATACAAATAAGGTAGATGTTTCCCCTTACAGTTACATAAACAATGATGCAATCAGATTACTGTTACATTTCTTAAAAGTGAGGATTACTCGCGAGATTACAATCTCAGTAAAAACCTAAAAACATCATCCAGTGTTTGTTGTAAACAATCAGATGTTCTCTCTCTGTCAGCTGTTCTGTTCTGTAGACTAACACTGTAAGTGTGAATCTATATACCTACTGCCTAAATCTGCTTTATGGTTTCCATTTCTGTGGTTCATTTGTTCTGTTTTTAATTCAGCAGGTGAACCTATGTCCTTGAAATAGTGTGTGTGAGCTGAACTGTGTGTGTTAAACTAACACAGAGCATTTTCTGTCAGATTTTATTTTTGCTTTTTTAAACTAGCATGTGCTCATGTGTTTCAGTGTTACTGAGCAGAACATACATTGATCCTTAATATCTTGGTTTTTAAGGTCACATTATTCTCTTGTCTCATAATAGACTTCTGTCAAAAACATCATATTGATATTTCTTTTCTCTTGTATTTATTTGCATTGCATTTGATATTGAGGTAATCCAAAAGTATCGGAGAGTCCCACATCAACCCAATACCTTTGAATTAAGTTTAAAACCAGTCTAACCCTCAGTTCTATAGCTCTCTTTAGCACAATGCTAACATCCAGTCTTTCCTGTATACCAGATGGAGCCATCTGTTTTATAAAACACAAACACACGGCTCTTCTCTGTAGGGTATGGAAGTAGAAATATTGTCACAAAACTTGTTTATTTTTTACATGGTCCGAAACTCTCTCGGATTAATAACTTGTAAGGTAGAGAAGACAAAGTACTTTCAGTCCGTTTTATCCTCCAGCTGATTTCTCACGTCTTGGTTTAACCATCAAACAGTGTTTCATGTGGTCCCCAGCTCTTCCTGTGCTGAAAGTCTGAAAGTTCAAAAATTAAATATTAACTGAATGTCTGTCTGTGTTTCCCTCCTCAAAAGCTACCGTATACCTGGGCCCACTGGTGCTTTTCATCTGGATGGAGATTAAAGGGGCCAACACACGTCACACAGAGCTACACAGAAGGAACACACTTCCTCTCATGTGCCTCCCTGACTGACGGATACACTCTTTGATGCATTAGGGACACTGTGGGCTCATGTACAGGTAAATATGTGTGTGTGTGTGTGTGTGTGTGTGTGTGTGTGTGTGTGTGTGTGTGTGTGTGTGTGTGTGTGTGTGTGTGTGTGTGTGTGTGTGTGTGTGTGTGTGTGTGTGTGTGTGTGTGTGTGTGTGTGTGTGTGTGTGTGTGTGTTAGAATCCCCTAAGGTAACATATGGCAGTAGGATTTCTTTTGGAGAAGGGTTTGAGCTACATCTGCCAGACTGTCCTCTTTTTGCCTGTCTCCTGGTGTTTGAGGCTTCCCGTGTCATTTGTAGTTTAAGGTGCAACATCTACTAAGATGTACAAGAATGATCAAGTTATAGTATATAAGCAACCAATGTGTTGGAAGTATGTGTTAAAAAGTAGTGGTCCTCCAAGAAGATGCCATCTGAAACTTCCAAAATGACCAATATGAGACATTTCTGATATGCATTCATGGGGCAATATCATGTGTCTTTTATATCAGGAACTGCAATATTTTTTGACAGTTCTGGACTTTATCCTGAATACACATCTAGGTAACTTCCCATACTGGTAGAAGTGTGTCTTCAATCAGAATGGGGGGAGGTTCACTTTTTGGTTAACTGAACATTAGTCCGTATTTAGTTGCCCTATCCTAACTATACCAAAGTTGTCATATATGTGGAAAGTGTTTTTCAGTGCCTTACACACAGGCTCGGGGAGTAACAGATTACATGCAACAAGATAAGGTAATCAGAACAAAAACAGTAACTTTATTCCCTTACAGTCACATAAAGAAAATACTTTATCAGAGTATTGTTACATTACTGAAAATTAAGGATTACTCTCAGGATTATATATGTATATGTCAGTAAAAACCGAAAAATAGCAAACAGTGTTGGTTGTAAAAGGAGCAGATTGTATTCCTTCTCTCTGTAGGCTAATTCTTTAAGTGTGAATCTATACGCCTACTGTTATCACAATAATGCGAATAACTCTTATAAGTCATCACTCCAAATTCATTAAAGATACAGTAAGTGTTGGATGGTGAATACCTTCGTAGGGTGACTCCTTTGCGTGTTTGTCGATGTGAAAGTCAGCTCTAGGCCCAGCTAAGTGGAACAGGCAGAAGAAGAGATTCTCAGAGGTCCCTGAGGAGAGCTGGGCACATGATAAAAGAGTAGAAGAAAGATTTTAATGAATCTCTGAGCTACCTGTGTGTGGTCAGAGGGAGGCCAGGGATTGTGGCAGTGTGCATAGGGCTCAGGTTGTCTTTCTTTGGAACTTCAATGCAGTAATTGGCAAGGGGGTTCAGGAAGAACCGGGGGAAGGGTTGGCCTTTACCCCACGTGTAGCTTTCTCTGGTGTACGAGGTCATATTCTGTTTCAGAGCATCAAAACACTTCTTTCTCCCCTAAAGGACGATTGTAACATGACTGGACGATTCTGATGTCTTTCGATTGATCTGATTTCAATCTAAAATCTATTAATCTATTCCGTCCAAATCCAGTTAAAGATATTTTTAAACCTGCAGTGGGATCACACATTGGGACATTAAAACAGGCACTGGGCTTAACATGTGTGTGTGTGGGGGGGTGGCAAATCGTGTTTCCCGTTGTTTCCAGGAGCATATTTTGCCTTGATGACACAGACGGCAACAACGCGCTGCGGCGACTGGTAAACATTTTTGTGATACTGCAACAAACGATTAATTTCTGTTACAGTACATTGCTGTGTCTCTGTGGCTCTGACGGTTCCTATAATATGCAGGACCCCTCTGTACTAAAGCCCGTTGATACTGCTATAATGAGTGGACAGACCTACCTTGACTGGTCTAAAAACACTAGCAAATGGAATATGACTTAAAGATCTGTCAGGACCTTCTGTTCTGAGGGATCAGGAGAGTCCTACCAATGGCAGTGTACGTAAATATGTCAACAAATGGCAAACGATGCAACAGGCATACCAAAGTAACATGCCACTAACAGCTATGGTTCATTTAATTGGTATAAGTCTGCTCAGATGTTTTCTTATTTTCAACAAATTTCCATTAAAAGATCTAAACCAAGGGGCATCCAAAGGTTTTGCGGTTGGGAGGCTCACATTGTCGGCAACGCCCTGGAGTGGGGTCAGGACGAACACCCAACAAACACATCCACGTCCAATAGAATGTTGTCTTCCCTAGCTGTTTGTAATGAGCCCATTTGTTCCCGAAGACACAGATATATACTTTTTAAATAATTTCCTTAACAAGATTGGCACTGAAATGTTACCATTACTAAAGCAAGAGTCAAATACCTTTGTGTACTTTTTTCAGACATGGATAAATACAAAATTGAGTGTGAGCTACCAACTTTTACAGCAGCGGGAGGGTGTGTGTGGGATTGACTCATGATACAGAGCCTCTCTGCCTGAAGCCGATAGGATAGGCCTGTCATTTCTCTCCAAAAACCCCACAGCTTGAATCGGGTTCTGCAAAATTCCCAGTACTTTTTCTTTTTAAACGTAGGTAATATAGTCAGGGCAATGTCATGTCAATAATGTCTGGAATGTGTTTTGTGCATGTCTGGGATTGTGTCACAAATTTCTGTTATTGCAGTGAAAATCATTTACTTTGCTTGATATTGAAATGAAAATAAAATATCATGTCAGCTAATTGGTTATAAACTGCTATAGTGGTTTTGGCCCGGGTTGGACTTGGACAGAAAGTGTGCTGGTTCTTGTAGAGTTGGGTGATTTTCTAGGCACAATCGAAGCTCTGAACTACAGAGTTTATCGTAATGAAAAAACCCTCCGGCAATGGTGTGACAGTGAAAGTGGATGGCACCAAGGAAAGCCATATCAATCTCTGGCTACAAGCAATACTTGTTGGTTGGATATCAGTGGATACCCGAATGCTCAGGCTCCTTTAAAAAAAAAAAAAACTGTACTTAAAGCAATGTACTATAATCACCTGTTAGTATTTCCCTTCACAAGACTGATGGCTGTCTCGTGGGGCCTCTCTCAGCCTGAATCAATTGTCATCCATCCCACAATGCCCAGGTGAACACAGGAGTTTAGAAATGCATCAGTTGTTCTGTTGTTCTAGTTCTCCATCTTTAACATCGCTCTTTTCTTCCACTATCAGCATGGAGCTCATTTATCAGGAGAGAACCCGGGACCTCTCCCTCCTGACTTCTTAAAAAGTCTCTTCTGTCTTTGCCTTGTCATTGTTAGCTCCACAGCCACATGCCTTCTGCTTGGCTTTCATTCAGTTTGCTGAATCATCACATTGATTCCCTTATTTCTGTCTGTTTCCCTCTATCATCCGCCAGCTCTATCTCCCCAGCCACTGATCCAAGAAAAAGTTGCTGCTTATGTAATTCCAACTTATTTATATGTTGTGTTATGTAATGTTTTGCTGCAGTAGCAACACTCCAAACATTATCCTTGCCAATAAGGCTTATTGCAGAGATGAATCATGTGCAGCGAGCAGTCCTCACTACTAATGAGTGATCACTAATGTGCTTGTTATGACCACAAGGGCATTTGTTAGCATTATAACCACACTGGTGGGCTAGCTAGCTCACTTGGCTCAGATTAATCTTTCTAGTATGCTGCCAGCATTTCAGTAAAGCTCATTTAACAGCAGAGATTTTGCTTTAATTTCCCTAATTGTTGGCTTTTCATTATCATTTAAATACAGCAGATGTCTGATTAAGAGCTACATCTGCAGTCTCTGCGTTGCTGTGCTCTTTAATGCAGCTCCTTCTGTTCAATTTAGATGCCTAAACTGGTTTGAGAAGTACACTTCGGAGGAAATAACAAGTCTGAGAAAATAACCTGATCATCACTAGGGTATCTTAGCTTGGGTCCCGAAGAGATGCAGTGTTTATTCAGAGACATCCTGATACCCAGACAGAACATCTTCTACCACTTGACAACGTTACTGTTATTTCTTTTCTCCTCTGCTCAAATGGCTGTCTGCCCTGAGTGCATCTACCCTCTGTCTCTCTTCCTCTCACTCTCACTCAGCCATACACTCGGCTTTGGAGTGGTGCAGGAACGAGCCCTATAACCCCAAACTACTAAGCATTTTATCTCTTCCGGATCCCTTTTTTAAGTCAATGTGGTTTGTTTTTTGTGTTTGTAGTAAGTAGCCTGAAATAATATCTTTGGGTAACACAAGCTTAACAGATCTTTACATTTGGTTCTACGACATAAAATACAGGATGTTAGTAAACACCTCACTGGTGAATGTCTTAAGCGTCTCTGTGTCATAAAAACGGCGGTTGATAACAAGTGAATTAATGAGACCACTAAAGGTCATCACACCAACCTGAGTCCGCCTTTATCCAGAGGTGGAAGTACTCAGATCTTGTACTTGAGTAAAAGTAGAAGTACCAGAGTGTAGGAATACTCTTGTCACAGTAAAAGTCCTGCATTCTAAATGTTCCTCCAGTGAAAGTAGAAAGTACTCTCATCTAAATGTACTTAAAGTAGCGACAGTAAAAGTAGTCATTGTTTGATTGGTCCATTTCAGAATAATATCTCTGATATGTTTTATAATTATTGATCATTAAAGTGTTCTCAGAGCTGGTGAAGGTGCAGCTAGTTTGAATGCCTCTGTATACTGCAGGGTAGCTGCTGGATTTACTGCAGGTGAACTAAAGTCTGATTTAAGGGCTGATCATATTTACCATCATTAATCCAGATCTGTAAAGTAACTGAAGGGATTAAATACATGTAGAGGAGTAAAAGTTAATGATTTACCTCTGAATTATAGTGGAGTAGAAGTAGAAAGTAGCATAACATGGAAATATTCAAGTAAAGTACAAGTATGTCAAAAGTATACTTAAGTACAGTACTTGTAGTGTATGTAGTTAGTTACTCCCAACCTCTGCCTTTAGCTTAGCGGTAGTGATGAGGAGCCCAGACTCCACGATGTAGTTTGTTTACAGCCTAACCTTAGCTTTTTACTTATGGCCATTGTATTATCCTGTTAAACAAAAAATATTAAATATCATACACGTGTGTGTGCTACTGATCTTGTTTTCTCATCTATACCAAATTCCAATTGAAAAATCCCTTCTTTTTTTTTTGTCTAGAGCGCTCTTGCTAGGCCAACTTCCAGGTCTGCATATAAAGATGTCATCACTGTATCACCCTCATAGCTCTGCTACTCTTATAAATGAAGATAGCCCGCAAGACCATTCTGTAATAGGGCCATATTTCAGAACAATCAAGATTGCTTTCTTACATTAGAAACAAACAGGACCAGGCTTGAAGTGGAGATATTTTTGTTGGTTGGACCAAGTTCCGGCTGTTAGGTTTGGATTGTGGTCTGGGGAGGTTTCACCACTACAATTTTGGTTCAGATTACACTAAAAAAGACTGAATCCCCACCCAGATTATTTACCGGACTGATATTACAGGCTGAACATCCAACAGCTCTTCTGGAGGGTTGGCAACAAAAAAAAATATACGTCCTACAAGTACAGACCACACTTTAGACATGTAGTGTTGCAGAATACAATGGCAGACCCTAGCATTGTAAGCACCATTTTTATATATATTATTATAATAATTGTTCTAACTTCGGTAACGCTCTGACTTTTCAACAAACACCACCAGCAGGTTAAAGGTATTATTTGTATTTGCACAGAATTTGGTACAGACCTCCATAATTCCCCAACGATGAAGTCTTGTGATTTCTTTTTGATGCTCTGATTTTTTTTGATGCTCTGATTTTCCTCAATGCCAAATGAGGTTGACCTTTTTTATTCTAGTGCATTTTGATCCACTACTTGATGGATAAGTTTATAATTTGTTTCAGACCTTAATGTTCCCCACAGGAAGAATTGTAAGAACCTTTCATCAAGCGCCATCATAATGTCGAAATAATTTGTCCAGTTTGGTTTATGACCAAGTATCCGCAAAACTAATGACATTCATTTGTCTCAGCTTTACTGTGTGCTTAGAATTAATAAGCAAATTTCATTATACTAACAGGTCAAACTAAGATAATAAACGTGGTGAAGCCCTGGATAAACGGCGAGGTCCGAGCTAAACTTAAAGCACGGGCCATCGCGCACAGCGGCGGTGATTTGGATGAGTACAGGAATTCCAGGTATGCACTCCGGAGAGCTATTAGCAGTGCAAAAAGACAATACAGGGACAAGGTGGAGTCGAACTACAAGGGCTCCAACGCCAGAAATATGTGGTCTGGACTAAAAACAATAACAGACTACAAAAGGACAACGAGTGGTGCTGAGGAAGTGTCTGCATCTCTCCCAGATGAACTGAACACATTTTATGCACGCTTTGAGAAGCCCCCGGCTGTGGAGGCACCAAAGGCCCAGGATCCCTGCTCACTGGTTTTAACCAGTGCAGATGTGTGTAGATCTCTGAAAAGGATCAACGCACACAGGGCTCCAGGACCTGATGGCATCCCTGGCCGTGCTCTCAAGGTGTGTGCAGTTCAGCTGGCAGATGTGTTCCCAGACATTTTCAATAGGTCACTGCTCCAGTCTGTAGTCCCCACATGTTTTAAAGAGTCCATCATTGTCCCTGTCCCCAAAAAGACAAAACCCATCTGCCTCAATGACTACCGCCCAGTTGCACTCACCTCCATCATCATGAAGTGCTTTGAGCGGTTAGTCAAAACTTTTATCACCTCCTCCCTCCCTGACTCACTGGACCCCCTGCAGTTTGCCTACAGAGCAAACAGGTCCACGGATGATGCCATCTCCCTCACCCTCCACACTGCCCTCTCCCACCTGGACCAGAGGAACACTTATGTGAGAATGCTGTTCATTGACTACAGTTCAGCATTCAACACCATTGTGCCCTCCAAGCTCATCATTAAGCTCAGGGACCTTGGGCTCAACAGCGCCCTCTGTGACTGGATCATGAGCTTCCTGACGGGCAGATCCCAGGCAGTGCGGATGGGGAACATCACATCCTCCACCTTGACCCTCAACACCGGAGCCCCTCAGGGTTGTGTGCTCAGCCCTCTCCTCTACTCCCTGTTCACGCACGACTGCGTGGCCACACACAGCTCCAACACCATCATCAAGTTTGCTGACGACACGACCGTCATCGGCCTGATCACAGACGGCGACGAGACGGCGTACAGAGAGGAGGTCAGAGCCCTGACATCTTGGTGCCAGGACAACAACCTCCATCTCAACGTCAGCAAAACAAAGGAGCTGATTGTGGACTACAGGAAGAGGCAGAGAGAGGCACACACACCCATCACCATCGACGGGACTCCTGTGGAGAGAGTCAGCAGCTTCAGGTTCCTCGGGGTAAACATCAGTGAGGACCTGACATGGACACATCACACCAGGGTCATATCCAAGACGGCTCGACAGCGGCTCTTCTTCCTCCGCAGGCTGCGGAAGTTCAACATGGACTCCAGGATACTCTGCAACTTCTACAGGTGCACCATCGAGAGTATCCTGACTGGCTGCATCACCGCCTGGTATGGCAGTTGCACCGCCCTCAACCGTAAGACTCTACAGAGGGTGGTGAAAACTGCTCAGCACATCACCAGGACGGAGCTGCCATCCATGGAGGACCTCTACACCCAGCGGTGTAGGAAGAAGGCCGGTAGGATATTAAAGGACCCCCATCACCCCAGCAACAATCTGTTCTGTCTGCTGCCGTCTGGCAGACGGTACCGCAGCATCCGGACCAAGACCACCAGACTCAGAGACAGTTTTATACCACAGGCTATAAGACTACTGAACTCCTGAGCTGTGTGAATGTCTACTCACATCTGTTTATAGTACACACATACATATATATATATATTATACACATCTGCCATACATATCTGTTTATAGTACACATATCTATATATTATACATATCTGCCATATACATCTGTTATACGTAATATATGCATCTGTCCATACCTCCTCATTCAACAGTGTAAAGTGTTTAAATACTCTCAATGTATTCCACATATGTATATATTTCACATCCTCAAATCTTTATTGTTGATATTGTAAATATTCTTCTGTCTTTTTGCACTATTTTATTTATGTTATTTGCACCATGTATGTGGAGTTGTTGGAGGAGCACGCGACATAAGATTTTCATTGCCAACATATACGCTGTATCTGCTGTGCATATGACAAATAAAACCTTGAAACCTTGAAACTTCCTGCTGAACATCAATATGTTAGCATCATCGTGTTAGCATGTTAGCATGTCAGTTCAGAGCAGCGCTGTACCTAAGTATTTCTGCTAACATGGCCTTTAAAAATTAGATTTGTGTTTCTATTTTCACTACATGATCTCTCCACTTTTATCTATACAATTCCTGTACATTTTTCTTGAAATGTTCCCCCCTGCCCTCAGCTCCGTAATAATCTATTTTCACCATCAATGGACCCAAAACCCAAAAAAACTTAGTGTGTTTAAATGTATGGTTCAAAAGTCCTAAGGGCTTTATTGTCATATGCCCAGCTACAGTGTAGGGATGCAATAAATAGCTTAAGTGACGTGCAGGTGACATGTTATGTAATAAAGGACTTTGTATACTATATGCATGTGAATATGGATGAAAACATTCTCAGTTGACCTAATTATTTTTGCACGTCCGTTGGCATTGTTCCCAGATGGAGCTGAGGCGTGTGGGCAGGTGTGTGTGATTGTGTGTGTGAGAGATGAATACGTCACTTATGCTTCCTCTCTCCCAGGAGGTCACACTGAGGGACGAGGAACCTGCAGTACAGAATGGCAGATTTGGGCCAATTAAGCCGGAACTAGAGCATATATCCACAAGTTCAGACACCCACCCACACACACACAGAGACACCCACATACACACACTTCGTAACTGCAGCTCTGGCCCAACCTGACAACACCCAGTGGATGTACCCTACTGCTCTTTCATACACACAGACAAGATTCCCTTCTGTTCCATATCTCACAGGCACTTAAGCAGATAGATAGAGATAGAATCGGAGGATGAAACCCTCTTTATTAGTCACATACATGCACACAGCAGAGCACACACAGTGAAATTAGTCCTCTGCATTTAACCCATCCTAGTACTAGGAGCAGTGGGCAGCTATCGTGCAGCGCCCGGGGAGCAATGGGGAGGGGGGGGATTGGAGGTGTCCGGTGCCTTGCTCAAGGGCAGGTACCTGTTTTCTGTCCACACACACAAACACACACACACACACACACACACACACACACACACACACACACACACACACACACACACACAGAACTGCAGAACTCCGGTCCTCTCACAGTACACAGTACATTTCTACTTTTTCTTTTCTTCTCTCGGATAACGGATTGATCTGATCCTGCACGGATTCCCCTCCGGTAAAAATCTGCTTGGGAATATCTCCCAGCCTCTCACACTCACACATCAGCTCAATGTCACACCGTACAAGGCTGAGAAATGCTTCGGTAAATCTGTAGCTGAATATTCTCCTTAACTTAAATCCCCACAGATGGTAACACAGGCTACTTACTCTGAGCCCTATCCTTGTGTGTGTGTGTGTGTGTGTGTGTGTGTGTGTGTGTGTGTGTGTGTGTGTGTGTGTGTGTGTGTGTGTGTGTGTGTGTGTGTGTGTGTGTGTGTGTGTGTGTGTGTGTGTGTGTGTGTATCCATGTGTTTGGGTGTTAACTTGTTTGTGTGTGTGTTTATTTGCTGTTATTTTACAGAGGGTGGAGATCCTGTCAGGCTGCTTCCAATCATTGGTCCTCGCAGTTGATAAAACAGGTATGTGTGTGTAGGGATCATGTTTGTGTTTTTTTACTTATTATGGTGTTGTCATGAACGCCCGTCTGCTGCACCAGCAGACTCGACCGCAACAGAAATTCTCAATCCCGTTTCAGGCTCGTTCAATTATTCATACTGCTATTGCGGTGCTCTGGCGGAGAGAGAGGGAGAGAAAGGGAGGAAAGAGAAGAGAAGCTGGGTTGGAAGGAAGGGAGGGTGAGGAATGAAGAGGAGGCAGGGGTATTGGTGTTTCCTAAGAAAGACAGCTTTACAGATAGAATATGTATGTGTACCCGGTGGCAGCTTCAGCTCTGTTTCACTGTTGTCAGCCCCGTCCTGCTGTGGCTGCCTCTACTTTCCCTCCCACTTTGTTTTCTTTCTGCCTCACTTTGCTCCATTTGATATGTCTTCCTCTTTAACATCTTCCTGTTCTCACTCCATTCATTTCCCTACATCCTCTTCCCTGTTCACCTCATCTGTCGCTCTCTATCTACTTATTTAGAGTTATCTGTTCTTCTGGGACACACTACCTCTGTCCCTGCTTAGGGCCCTGATCACAGGAGCAGTACTGTCACAAGTTCAGAGGTGGGATACATGCAAATATGGGAACACAGATGTCTGATATATGCAACAGAAGCACGATTTCGAATCCTTAAATGTGACCCATAAACATTGCAACACGAACAGGATCTCAAGTCATAAGCAGGGAGTTATGCTTGCTGTAGTACGAGGGTGTGCGAGACAAAAATGACGTCTTAATGCATATATTGGGTAAAGCACAAAGGGTCGAAAAATTGCCACAACATGGAGTTGCGTTGACTCAAAAAAATCTTAGACTTGATCTGGCAATAAAGTTTTATCAACAGGGCTTTTCAAACACGACAAAAATACTGCTAAATGCTAACTTAAAGGTGTCATATGTAAAACTGTATTTACCTTGGTGTAGTTGAATAAGGAGAGTTCGGCACATTGAACTGACATACCGTGAACCTCAAACACCATTGTTTCCTCCTTCACGTGCTAATCATGAATATGCTTATCATAGCAGTAAAACGGGTGAATTACAACAATCCCTGTGTGTGACGTCACACACGGTAGTCCAGCCCTAACATCTGCATACACCAGCTGCTGGAAACACTAACGCTAACACTTACCACTCCGTAATGTTGCTCTCCAATCTCCGACCAACTGGCTGTTCTTCAAATTCATCGTTTCCTCCTCCGATAAAGGCTCAAACATGTAAGTTTGGATGCCAATAGCTTCCATGGTTCATCTCTCACAGTTTCCGAACTTCACTTACTTCTGTGGGCTCTGAGGCAGCCATGGATTGCTCCTGGTAAACCAGCCAATCAGAGCAGAGCTCGTCATAGTTATTCAAATGAGCCCCAAATAAGGCAATGCAGCTTTTCATTCTAGGACCAAATCAGAGGGTTGTAAATGGGCCTGTAAAACCGCATCTGGACCTTTTTTGGATCAACCAAAGTTATACACCTTCTTTGTAGACATCAGAGAACAATTTTAAATACCAGATAGATGCTTTCTATGGCACCTTTAAATGAAGACGCACAATAATGGATACATGTTTAGGTAGTGCAAATGTATAATTTAGAAGATTTTAGCTTACTTATAGCTAACTTATAAAGCAATCAGTGGGTAACATACCAGAAATAAGATCATTTGTTTTTAGCAGTATTCATTTAATCCGATTTCTTAGGAGAATTTACATTTTCGTTGTCCCTGAAAAGATATCTTAAAGGGGCCCTATTATGCTCATTGGGGATTTCCCTTCCCTGTAGTGTGATATTTTTTTGTGCATGTAAATGGTCAGCAAAGACTGAGTTTCTCTCCCATACATCCCCCCCCCCCCCGTCTGAAATGAAATGCTTCCATTGGACTCCTTTGTTTACTTCTGTTACACAGTGACATCACAATGTAATATTCAGGCTTCTATTGGCTAGTGCTCCACCACATTATACTTGATAGGCTAAGTTGCAGGACATCTGTAAGTAATTGACCAATCACAACAGAGCCGGCCAGCTAACCAATCAGAGCAGACTGGGCTCTGGTTTCAGACAGAGGGTGAAAAGAGGTGCTGCAGCACAGGCAGTATGAGAAAAATAAAGAGCTTTCTGAACATTAAAGCATGGAGACATGTCACAGGAGAGACACTAAATACAAATATGATACTGAAGATGAGCAGAATAGGGCCCCTTTAAAAGATCCACCTGCATTTTGGCCAAAATGGTTGTTTCAGATCTGTTCACCTGTTCCAGGTATTCCATTGTTATTCTTTTGTCACCTTGCTTTTAACTTTTATCTCTTCTGTGATCTTCCACAACCTTTTTTCTCAATGCAGCAGAGCGATGTAAGCCTCCGCCCCTGCCTCTCCTTTATGGAAATCACTGGCCTCCTCTGCTGGATGGCCCGTTTCTCTGAGAGAGGATGTAACTGGCTCCCCAGAGACATGGAGAGAGAGAGAAGGCAGTGAGGGAGGGAACATGAGAGGCAGAAAGAGAGTAAAAGGAATGTGTGGGGAATGTGGGAGGCTGAGCATGCGGGAGGACAAAATAAAGAAAAAGCATACGCCTGCTGAGTTGGGTTCACTATGAGAGAAATAAAGATGATGAAGGAGCAGAGAATATGAGAGAGAGGACTGGAGGGAGAAAACGGGGATTATAAAGTGTGAAAGTGCAGAACACGTTTGGAGGAGCAGCACTCCTTAAACTCTGCACCTATGAATTGTTTAGAAGTTATGTCAAATAATGGCTTTATTATGTGTTAATAAATCACTTCTACAGTAGATCACTAAGAAGCTATTAGAGCTCCGGAAAATGTATCTTTAAATATTCAATAACATTAAAGATTCACGACTAAATGAGCAACACCAACAGAAGATAATCGTCTTTAGATAAAAACATTTTTGTGATTATTGTAAAAAGCACTCTATAAATGACTTACATAATATTACAGACTTGGCTTGTAATTAGACTGTTATTAATGACAGCAGTCTTATTGGATTGTTTTGTAACTGCATTTAATCCTGTATTATAAATGATCATCCCTTGAAATGTTTCAAAGTCAATTAAAAACCTATCTTTTTAATATGGCTTTTAATTTGGGTTAACTTTCAACTCTCCCTGGTATCATTGTCCATGTTTTACTTCTTTTATTCAGTTTTTGCTTTTATTTTTTAATTGTATTTTTTAAATTGTTTTATTTTAACCTATTTTAATTTCTTGTCAGCTTTAATTCAAGGGAATAGGATCACTGTTGATGTTTTAGATTGTTCTCTATTCATAATATTGTTGTTATTTTTTCTTCTTGTTCTGTAAAGTATTGCAAGTATTGTGATACTGACGTCCTAACGTCAGTATCACAATACTTGCAGCTCACTGACAATAAAATGTTTTATAATGTGTTATAATTATTGACATAAAGCTTGTTGCATATGAATGAGTTCTTGAAAATATAGGTATACAGTGGTTTAAGCAGATTATTATTTATCCGCATCTATCTGCCTCCCAGATTCATATTTCCATGGGGGAGTTCACCCGAGGCGACCTTCTAAATGAGATCAGGCCTCCTGGCGATGGCGACTCCTCCCTTTCACCTTCCTCACTGTTCTTCCAGCTCCCTCTCTGACATCCTGTTGTCGTGCGTCAACCATACATATTTCATCGAGGATTCAGCGAGGGGTAGGTGGCAGTAGGTTATGGCGAGGCGCATTAATAAATCAAAACCGTACGGAAGTGGCATGGGGGGGATTTCGTAGAGGGTTGGGGCTGTCATGTGTGCTGCAGTCGTGATGTTTTTCTTTTTGCTTCAACGAGAAAAGCAATCATATATGAGTGTTGCATGACCCATGATCAAATAAACCTAGATAAAACTAGGTTCAAAATGAGTTAATCAAGTGGAATATAAACACATATTCATGTTAAACAGTGACCGGAGAGAACCCGGCGTTACCTGGGGGAAACTCAACACAGTCGGAGATCGGAAACACCTGAGAGGGCCCAGAACCACAGGCAGGAGCATCCGTCTGTAGAGAGTTGGCTTATAACTCGGCAGGGTTTCAGATCAAACGCACACTTCAAAAGGCTTCCGCATCTTAAAGCAGGGTCTGAATTGTCAGGATTGTCCAGACTTATTTGGAATGAACACAAGCTCACATACTTGATACTGATATATTTTCTCACCTTAAGAGTTTGCTTGTAAATGTGAGAGGCCGCACTCACTTGATGCAATATTATGAGGTGTAAAGTTCAAAGGCACCAATGAATAAATGTTCGGGCCAGGGTAAAATAATGATGATGGGATGCAGAGCAACAGCAGTAAAGCTGTGTTTCACTAAAATGCTCTTTAATATGCTCCAAAATAAACACATTTTAAATTTGAACTGAATGTTTCTCTGTTAGATGTTGAAGACGATTCAGAAGTCACCATATCTACGTAGCTACATTACCTGGGTTTTATTATCACAGGCCAGAACAACAGCTATAAGGCTATAGTTGCAAAATGGTCTCTTTCATTGTTTGTATCTGCACTGGGAAGTGTTACTTGGGACATTTGGTTTGGTTTGTGTGTATGGTCTGAAAAGTTTGGGAACATCTTAGTTAGGTCATTACTTCGGTCAGGCTACTATTTAAAGCTAATGTTGCTAGCTATCATGTATGTTTCCTCCCCGCAGTTTGATTCTCAAGCTCATTAATACATTTTGGGAGGTATTCCGAAATACGAATATCTGCTGTTCTGGAACTTATTTGAAAAAGTTTTTATATTACAATGCTTTAATAACAGCATTTGGTTACAATAACGTGTATTTTAGCTCAGTTTAACAGTGCACACGTTTCTCTTATTGAGAAAGCCTTTGAATCCACTGTAGTAACTAGTTAGTGAACAGAATGTAGCAGTTGGATACAATGCTACTCACAGACTGAACACACCTCCAGATGGTCTGAACGTACTCCCAATTGTACCACTTTAAATTTAAGTTAAATGTTCTTCTGAGTGTTGAAAATGAGTCAGAGTTAGCTTTTCTAGCACCAATTCTTGCTAAATGAAAATAAGTTAGCAAGCTAGCTACAACAATCTGGGATTTACACTCACGCCACTAGATAAACATGCAATGTTTGCAAAATTGTGTATTTCATTCTTGGTATCTGCATCGGGTTGTGGTATTTAGGAAGACTGGTTTGTTGTATGGGTTGTAAAGTATGGGAACATCCGAGTGAGGTCATTACTTCCTGTGCTAATGGTGCTAGTGTAGTGAGTAGTGCTCTTGACTGCAGCTCAAGGCCCCACTCGCCTAATAAGAGCAGGGTATAAAAGGCACCTGCTAGCTTTTGTTCTCCTTTGGCTCTGCTGTTATGGTTGGTGGTACAGGTAGGCTGTCTCTGTAAATACGAATACATTGGTTTCAGTGTCTGCTGGCATGTGTTGCTCGGTTGTGTCGCTGTTTCCTTGCAGTTTGTCCTGCTTTCCATTTTCCTGCACATGAGTAGTGTGGCAAAAACTCTTCCTGTAGTGAGTATGAGCCGCACCTGAAATGTTTGTATGCCACATGGCGAGCCATTTTTAACCTTCATTTAACCATTGCTTTTAGGTTCAGGCTGTTTTGCTGGTGTTGTTTTGCTTGTATTGTTCAGTTTCGGTTGTCTTGTTCAGGCTTTAGGTTTGATTGCTTGCTTATGATTAGTTTAGCTTGTTTTGCATTTGTCTTAGTTCTAACTTGTTCTTATTTTGTATAGTACTGTTTTGTTTTTTTTAGGTTTTGGTTGTTTAGCGTCCCGTCTTGCTTTATATTGTACCCCTATTATTTTGTGTTTAACCAGCTGGGATCCTTTTTGTTTTACCTTGTTTTCATTTTATTTTTTTGCTTTGAGTAAAGCTGAGTGCCGGTCATTGGGGGTCACCAAGTGCTGTGACTGCACCTGGTGAGTATTTGGTTCCACCCTAGTGTCACGTGAAGTAGCCTGCCACCCCATTATCTTGCTTCAGCCCACCTTAGGTTTAGTTTCTTTTCCTAAACAGACTTTTTAATGTTACATTTTAGATAAAGATTTTCAACACATTCTATAAACGTATTAATTCATAAACTGTTTTCTAACCAACGATTTTATCGTACAGCAACGTTTCCCTTTCTTTTTATTACATTTAATACAAATGACATCTCTGCCCCTCAGTTATCCAACCTGTGTCCTGATTGCTTTGTCTCTTTGTGTCTACAGTTAAGTCCCCAGATTGTCCTTCCTTTATCCCCTTATTCAACCTCCAATCTTATTTTAATTTACAGTTAAACATACCACCCTGCCACACTAGCATCAGGTATGTTTCCTTCCAGCAGTTTTTTTCAACAGGTATTTATTAATTTTCTTTTATTATTTATTATTATTATTATTATTATTAAATCTGGAAAATGTATTGTGCTGAGCCATAGCTAAATCTGTTTAAACATAATAAAGTTAGTATCAAATAGTCAATCACATTGATGTGTAAAACGGTGCTTCTATAGTAATGAACCCTTTAGCTAAGAGTGTGTATGTCTGTTTTAAAACATTTAATGCTTAAGTTTTAGAGTGTGCAACTTTAATGATTTTAGTGAGAAATGCTCTTAAATCCATTGTAGCAACTAGCTAGTCAACAGAGCGTTAAGCGTTAAGGTGTTGGTGCAAACCAAAACGGAGCTAAGAGTGAACGCAGTGAATTACTCATATAGACTTCAGTTCATCAGAAAAACTACTTTGATGGAATTATTTTGCTACATACTTACCAGATGTTTCAATAATTAATGGTTTGCTCACCGATTTGTGAGACATTTTCATCTAAAAGGTCTAAATTGTGCAACTTCGTTCATGTTTTTTTCCACTTTTAAAAAGATGTATTTGAAAGGATATCAGGAACTTTATTGCACAAATGCACGTTATTTTTTTACTGAATAACCAAAGATAACCTCATTTGCTCTCACAGCTGCAGGAAACAAGTTATGCCCTGCAATATTTAGTCATAGCTACGCTTCTAAATGAGCTCAGGGACTCAGTATGGTTTAACATTGTTGTGTTAATAATGTTGCATTTTGGTCTCAGAGAAAAGCTCTCTCATTCAGCCCTGCACAACAATTGATTTGATTACATTCATTTTTTTTAAATTTCACTTTCGTAAGCAGTAACCTACGTTATCCTGCTGTACATACATTTTTACATCCTCCCTCCAGCTCCTGCTTCCTCTGTGGAGGACATTTCTCTCTTTGACTTGCTTCTCCCTGGAGATCTCACATTCTCTCACATGTGCTAAGGTTTTG
Source organism: Eleginops maclovinus (assembly GCF_036324505.1). NCBI lineage: Eukaryota > Metazoa > Chordata > Actinopteri > Perciformes > Eleginopidae > Eleginops > Eleginops maclovinus. The sequence goes on along the minus strand of NC_086353.1, from coordinate 24,788,940 downwards.
AGAGGGACATTTCTTTCCTTGTCGTGTAGGGCTGGTTCGTGAACTGCTGTTGCTGCCCATAAAGCCCACTGACACATGTGTGATATTCATTCTATATATAGAGAGGATAATAACACCTTCCTTGTTCAAAGTAACGTCTCTTAAAAGACTGGGCCCACTCCGTATGGCTTTACACACGCCATCGTTCAGTGGAGAGTTTTTTTTCCCGCACTGAGTCCTGACCAGTGAAGCAGCCTACATTCACCTTGATCCCAGCCTGCCTGGGAAGCCTCATTATCTTCCCTGTATCCTTCCTGGAAGCCTCTGCTGATCCGCAAATGCCACAAGTTCCACTCCCTGCTGTCTGTGGGAGCTCTCGCCATGGGAAGAGAACGGAGAGGAGAGGAGAGGGGAAGGAAGACAGGACTCTTTCTGTCTTTCTTTTTCAAATCTAAGAGGAGAGAGCTTGATGTTGGCACTCCACTTTCAGGCATCTGCTGTGAGTCAAATTAGAACAATTGAAGTCTTTCAACTCAGTGAAACAGCTCCAGTGACAGAATTAATAAGCCTGTCAATCGTCCAAAGGCTTCGCTATGTTACAGCACTTTAAAGGAGCGCACGCTCTTTCAGCAGGCATTCTCTTAAGTTGTATTTGTTTAGCCTGGCACCCCCAAACTCTCATTACGCGGTGCTGCTTTGTCACCACAATGTTAACAAGAGAAATTGCTGCAGTTCTGAACTGAAGCATTATTCCTGTCTTGCCTCTGCCACCAGGGACAGCTTATGAATTAATGAGATGTCAGCAGAGATGTCTTGTCTTTATCCACTCAATCTCTCCAAGAGAAAGAAACAGCCGCCATGGAGGAAGTGATATAACGTAGCAACATGATTCTTGTCTGTCTCTAGTGGCTCGACTCACGGGGCCTCATCTTTAAAAAAGCTCTCTCCTTCTATTTTCTTATGGCAGATTTACATCCTCCATTAAATGAAAACAGGAATAAATCAATGGATTCCACTTACTTTGGTAATGGGATTGAATAAATCAGAGAGTGTGTAACTGTGTGGTTGTTTGGGGATTGCATCTCTTTTTTTTATTGGGTTAACCTTCATAAGTCCATAATAGACCTGCTGTGTTTGCTCTTTTCCTAATGTTTGCCTATTTAACATCTTCAAGTGGTTTTCTCAATTTAAACGTGTAAGGTTTTATGGCTGATATTTAACAGGAATATGTGGTCAACAAAAGTTTGACATTTGGAAACAATAGGCATATTGGAGCGTTTAAGAGCTAGATTAGAATACTGATTGGTACTCCTCATCATCTGTTTGCTGAATATGACGCTACTGCCAGAAAAAGTGTGTTTAGTAGGAAGGTAATCTGCTAAAGATAATTCCACATGTTGGGCTGTGTCCTGTTTTGTCATTTGTTGTATTTACACACAGAGGACATACACTGATCAGTCATAACATTATGACCACTGACAGGTGCAGTGAAGAACAGTGATTATCTCGTTAGCATGGCACCTGTCAGTGGGGGGGATATGTTAGGCAGCAAGTGGACAAGTGAAGCAGGAAAAATGGGCAGGCGTAAGGATGTGAGCGACTTTGACAAAGGCCAAATGGTGATGGCTAGACAACTGGGTCAGAGCATCTCCAAAACTGCAGCTCTTGTGGGGGGTTCCCGGTCTGCAGGGGTCAGTACCTACCAAAAGTGGTCCAGAAAGGAAAACTGCTGAACCGGCAACAGGGTCATTGGCAGCCAAAGCTGATTGTTGCATGTGGGGAAGGAAGGCTGGCCCGTGTGGTCCGAGCCATCAGAAGTGCTACTGAAGCTCAAACTGCTGAAACAGTTATTGCTGGTTCTGTTAGAAAGCTGTTACCATCACTGATTAGCAGCAGGAATAACTTCCTGGTTTTGTAAATATATTTATGTGTTATAAATATATTTATTTCCTGTGTTGTAACAAAAGAAAAAAACAGCCTCATTTAAAAGACTTATAGTTTGCTTTGTATTCATACCTTACTGGTTAATTCCTGGATATGGTTGGACATTTTTTCTTAAAATGACAACCACCCCAAATCATCTTGTGACTGTGGGTGCTTGTCTTGGTATTTTCTGTAAATGTATCCAACTGTTTTGAGATCCATCTGCCATCGTGGCTGAGGGACAGAGTAAACAGTTGTGCTGCCACAGGAGTTTTACCGGTGCCTTGTGATAATGCTTTGACAATCTTTGAGAATGCTATTGACCCTGGTTGCTGTGCATCATGGGAGATTAAGCTGTTACAGACTCTCTCTCTCTCTCAGCTAAAGAAAATCCACTTCAAGGTCAACATTTATTGAACACGAACTCTGCAAGGACCTGTAACTTTGCCAATAATGTTTCAGTCAAGGCTCAATGAATGTATTCATGAGCTAACCCTGTTGAGGATTGTAACTTTACTCCATTAAACACTATGTGAGGCAAACACAAATGCTACATTTTCTTCTGCATATTACAGATGCACACACTGGAGAAATGTGATAAATATTAGTATGTAAAATGTTGTGTGGGAGTTGCAGTGGAAACACTTACAGAAGTGAACTGTCTAACTGTTCAGTTAAATGTGATGCAGTGAGAAAGTGTCTGTTAAAAGCTGTTCACATGGTCAGGGTTGATGTTAACATTGAAAGAAGTTGAGCTGACAATTGAGGAGCTATAGCGGAAAGCAGGTCAAATGTTAGCATTAATTTATACCTTTGGTCCATTCAAATTAGCATTTATATGCAGTTTTTTTTACAAAACACGGTGAAAACACACTTAAAATATGCATAGAATCCTTTCCCAATGCCAGTAGACAACTATGCCTTCTGTTTCATTCAGGGTCATGCGGCATACCATTATGAAAATGCTTGGTAAACAGAAGAAAATAAAGTGGTTATTTCTGTTTTGTCCGCCTGTTACTACTTCAGTTTTTTCCCAACTCTCCAGTTGGTGATTGTTGGAACAGTTAAAACCCTGACATGGAAAGTTTTGATGAGGTGTTTTTGTTTGACGGGTTTAATGAAGTTGGTTTCAAACTTATCAGCGAGGTAAAACTATTGTTTTTATCAATGGAGTCTGGTGGATTGAATTAGTGTCATTGGTCCATGTAATGAATGCTAATTGTAGCCTTTCCCACTGAAGACAGAAGTGGGTGTTGTTAGGGAATATTTTGTATAAGCTTGTAAATCTTTAGTTCATTTGTGTCTCTTCTCTCTGTCCTCCTTTGACCTGGCTCTACGGCTTTGCAGGTGCTGTTGTCTTTGTTAAGGAAGGGCAGCCTGGGCTTCCGAAGCCTTGTTGTTCCCACAGTGGGTACACTCTCACGCCTGTTCTTAGATATGGTTTTATTGTTTGGGGCTGAGCCCAGAGGTTTCATTAGACACCTTATGTGTGACCAGGATGTCAGGTTAAGTTTTGACGTATTGTCCTAGATTGTTTAGTCTGCTGCTCTGAGAATGTTGATTATCCATTCGGAACTAGTTAAAACCTCTTCCTATTGTCGAGATCTTCAGAATTGGTTTGGCAAACGCTGTGGCAACTCGTGTCTACCACAAATGTCTTGTCAATTCTCCGGCCGCAGCTCTGAATAAAACCAACAGTGTTTTGCCATCAAGTTCCTGCTCTCCAGCGTCTCTCTGTTTGGTCCCCATTGCTTCAGAAGTTTCCACCACAGGTGTTACTGAGGTTTTTCTCCAGTGGGAAGGGGCTTTAGAAAAGAGAGCAGCTGAATTGTCCCATGAACTGTAAACTTAGCAATCAAAATTTCAGTATTTGAGTATAAAGTGAAAGAAAAAAACCTTTAGCTGATATAGATGCTGAAAGTTGAGATGGCAGTTGACGTTGCTAAAAGTTATTGAGTTATCCTCGGATCATTTCAAATATATCTATCCTGATCCTGGTGTGATTGTCTTGTTTTACTTCCTTGTGATTGGCCGCCCTGATTCTATCCACCTGTTACCTGACCACCGGCTGCCCTTGTGTTTTGCCTGCCCTCTGTGTCAGTGTGTATATGCCTGTCTTCCTTTCTGTTCTCCGTGGGTTTGTCCTCAATATTTCCCAGATGTTGTTCTGATTGTCATGACCTGGTTTCCTGTCTGTCTTAATCTTGATTTTCCTTGTGTGGCTTCCTGGTTTTGCTACTCTGTTCATCAAGTCCTTTTTGATTTGTTCGTTGCTGTTTTCCTTTTTTTTTTTTACAAGCTTTATTCTAATTAAGCTCGCTTTTTGTTATAAATACCAGCCTCCTTCTATTGTATCGGTTTGAGTTCTGCCTTCCTTACCCACCCTGTGACACTATCCTGTTTGAAGTAAACAAAGTCCACTTCGAGGTCCACCTAAAGAGGAAATAAAGCAGTTGAAGTGTCATCTGAAAGTGTCAGTATGCAGCAAGTACTCTATCTGCAGAATTTTCAGATGCACAAAAAGCTAAATAAAGTCCACCTGTTCGAGCTTAAGACAAAAAAGACATAAAAAAGAAAGCCTTCAAAGACCTACGTCTTCATCTTTCCTCAGAAATATTTCAGTCAAGGCTCAATGTATTTATTCATAAGCAGAACACGAAGGGGTTGCACCTCTTTAGATTAATCAGAATGAAAATAAGACAAAATGTTGTGTGTGTGAGCAGAAATTACTCAGCACGACATGACGTGATTAACATTTAAGAATTTTTCTTAATGAGGAAAATACGTGTTGAAAAACAACTGCAGCTCATTGTGAGGATCTTTCCTGAAATGTTTCATGGTAAAACAAAAAACGGAAGTCTAAATGCAGAATATCCAATCATGATATTCCGATTCAGACATCTTTCTTAGTCTGACGCTTGAATAAGGTATCTTCATGATGTTTGGTGCTACAGCAACAGGTCTGAGTGAACTAACTAAAAGTCTAACTAAGTACTGCAGTTTTACTTTAAGCTGCACTCTTGAACTGGGCCATTGAAAGGCCGCTGTGACAAAGCATTTTTTCCTCTGTGAGCCTCGCAGTGTTTAGTGCAGGCACTGTATCTCACGGCAGCAACAACAAAGCAGCAAGTGAGTTATCTTCTGCAGTCAGCTTAAAAAGAGACCACACGCACACACACACACACACACACACCCCCCCACACACACTTTCATTTCTGTTCTCAAGCGCCCTCTTTGTGACCTTCACTGCCTTCGGACATTTCACTATTCAAACGCTCTGCACCCATGCACATAACCAAAGCCAGGAATGCACTGTGACATTAAGTATCACAATTTTATTACAAAAATTAAATTCTTCATCTCTCAGTTTTGCCATGCTTGGAGCATATAACAATACAGTAAAAAACCCGGACCCAGAGAAGATAGTAAAGCAGATTTCAACAATGCTTTCACAGCACTCGTCATTCATGCTGTTACTATACACATACTGTAACATTCCTTTTACAGAGCAGTACAAACACCTGCCAAAACACGTCATGTCAGATAACAAACTGTAATCAAATTACATTTACCAGAGAAACAGGAAACTCAACCCAGCTCAGAAAGGAAAACAGAGAACAGTAAAACATTGAATTTGCAACTGAGAACATACTGAATGTGCTGAAGATTTGAACCAGCCCAAGGCACCCAGGCTTTGTAGCAATGTTGGCAAGTTTAACGACATTCTTACAGAAACACTTGAAGCGAACAACGACTACAAATTGACTTGTACCAGAGTCTGACTTTGCAGTTTCCTTCAACATACCCTCCTCTCCTGGAGTCAGTCACAGTGCAAGTTCCGGAGGGGGTGGGGCCAGTGAAGGAGAAAAGGGGGGGTTGGGGGAGAGGGGGTTTCGCAGGGTGCTGTACCGCGCCAGACATCACTTCACAGCGCCAAACACTGACAAGAGTTGGATGGACAGCGTAATCTCCCACTTTCTGGAGGGAAGTGGGGGTGGTTATGTAATTCCTCTCTTGGATTGTGAATTGTCCGAACATAAGGCGCAGATTGCCAGCTGCCAGTCCAAGTCAGCCAAACGAAAAAGCTTAGGTGTGCTTTCAACTGAACGCCCAAGAAAAAAAAGGAGGAACAAAACCTTCTCACTGAGGCTTCCAAGACGAATATTTTTTCCTCAAGATGAAAAGTGCACATAAATACCTAAGAATGATAGAAATCCCAGATTTAAGCTTACCAATATAACTCAAATAGTCTCTAACGAACGTCAAATGAAGACGAGAACGACAAAAGCTCAGAAATACAGAGAGGCCTCTCTTGCTCGGTGGAATGCAGTTCAGTTGAGCGAACGGCAAGGCTCGAAGGTCCATTTGGTGGCACCGCCAAATATTTCAATGTTGCTCTCCGTCCAGGAAAACACGTTGCCGGCCGGTGCTTTGCTGTTGCAGGTCGCCAAGTTGTAGATCTCTGCGACGGAAAGTTTCCTATTCCAGATATTTAAGTTTGCTAGTTCACCAACATAAGCTTGCGTCGCATCAAAGCCTCCGCCCAACGTGTCCTGTGGAGCAATGCAGACAAGTGTTAGTTATCAAAGCTACAATTCAGGTGTTATCTGGTCGGAGAACTGGAAAAAACGTTTGACCCGGAAAAAACCTGAGATTGATAGTTAGAACATATGAAAGATCTACCAATCAGAGGCTCGTTTGTTCTATTTCCAGACCCTGCAGTCATGTCCTTGGGCAAAATACATAAAGAGGCCCTATTATGCAAATGCATCAGGTTCATATCAGTATTTAGTGTCTCTACTGGGACATGTCTCCATTCTTTAATGTTCAAGAAGATCTTTATTTTTCTCATACTGACTTTGTCTTTTTACCCTCTGTCTGAAACCAGAGCCCAGTCTGCTGTGATTGGTTAGCTGGCTGCTCTGTTGTGATTTGTTTATCACCTTAGAAATGTACCACCCCTTAGCCTATGATATTTAATGTTTTGGAATGTTATAGCTAATAGGAGCGCAAGTGTTAGTAGTCATGTAACTATGTTACAGAAGTAAACAAAGTAGAGGCATTTCAGGCAGGGGGGGTGGGGTGAGTGTGTGGGAGAGAAGTTCCTTCTGGAACTAATAGAGGGATTTTAGCCTATGCAGACCATCAACATGCACTAAAATCTATATAACACACTACAGGAAAGGAAAACCCCCCAAAAGCAGAATAGGGCCTCTTTTAACCCAAATTGCTCACGTAGGAATGTCTACAGTGTAGACATGGATTTATATCAAATCATCTACTAAACGACATGCAATTATTTTAATGAAATTATTTATGATCTATTTAAGCAGTGTGATTGGCAACATGCTCTCTTTCTATTGGATATTTTTTCCAACAAACTCATTTTTTGTGTGAAATCTGAAATGTTTCCTTATCAAACTGCCGGCCAAATTGATGAAGCACTTTTATTTTTGCGGAAACCAGGATGATAAATTACAACCTAATTTTATTGGAAAGCCTTAATTTGCCACCTCTTCAATTTCCACCCAATCTCATTTCATTCATGAATATTCCTAAATTTAATACATAACTGTGCAAAATCATTGAAATGAATTTGCACCTGCTCTTGTCCCAGGACCAGAACTCCCTCTGGTTTGATGGGGTGGTACGGTGCCAGGTTTTCTCCACTTCCCCGCATCACCCCGTCCTGGAAGGCTTCCCACATCCCGTCACGGGTGGTCCACGTGATGCACAGATGATGCCATTTCCCATCGTTGATGAGGAACGGCAGCTTCGCAACCTGCCGAAGAGACACAAAGTCATATAGTTCTCTCTAGTGAACAATTGTCTCTTTCACACTTTAGTTGCAGAGTCACACTCCGCCTGAAAACCCTGCCGCTTCCACACCTTCTCCTCTTCCTGCTGAATCACTTCCCCTCTAAAACAAAAAAGCCCTGCTGTTGCTCACCTACAAGAACACCTATTTTTAACCCGTTTCCATTTCTGGAACAAGAGAATTTGTCATCAAAGCACACATTATTATAAACTTTTCCTATTGTTGCACTGTCCATACCCATTAATATACCTGCATTTATATTTATAAATTAGAATGGTCCCTTTCATGTTAGGAATCATTTAAGTAGGTCTTAGGCCAGGGTTAAGTCACACCAGCCACATACTAAAAGACATCCTTCTTAATCTTTGGGTATTGCGTCTGCTTTTTGAGTGTAGACATTTTATGACTACTGGCAGATATGTCCTCAGGATAAGTTAAATATGCATGGCAGGGACGATTTCTTCCGAAATGACTGTGTTCTGATTGCAAAGACACTGTGTGTTCCCTTGGACAAGCTTTTAAATAAATCTCCAGTGTTGTAGGACATCAGTTCCAGTGATCGAGCATCTTATTATTTCAACTCTCCAAAAACAATATCCAAATGTAAGTAAAAGCAAAAACCCCTCCAACGTTCTTTTTTTCCCTCTCCTATAATCACTTTTCCATTACCTTGTCATTGATGAGGATCTCCATGGGGTTGTTCCCCCACTCAATCAGCACCAGCTCGTTGGCCTGGCCCGGGACGGCATACGAGAAGGGCGTCCCCACTCCGGGGGAGGCGTTGGACTTGATCCACAGACACACGCTGAAGGAGTACATCTCAGGGAGGCTCCTCTTGGCTTTGGCGTACATGTAGTTGGTTCTCAGGGGGAAAGTGAGCTGAAACTTATCTATGGGCCTGGTGTCTTTACCTGTGGATCAAATGACATGAATGTATTATAGATTAGGGCTGCAAATAACTATCATTTCAATAGTTGATAAATCTGTTCAGCAATAGTTCAAATCAGCTCCACCATGACCAACTTGATATTTGGTTCAGACCATTCACATGTGTATATTGAACTTAAACGTGTGCTAATTAGCCAAATAATTTAAAGATGATTACATATGACATTTGTTTACAATATACTAAAAGAGAAGTCAGATTTTTTTTTCTTGATTTATCGATAAATTGTGTGCCTTGTAAAATGCAATGTGAGTAATTTAAGCAAAAAACATGTTTTAAGTAGAAAATGACTCAAAACAATGAGTCCATTATTTAAGTACTTGGAAATTAATTTGATTTATAACAACAAATCAGTATATATTATGCAGCCCTACCAAAGAGGGCAGACCTTTGTTAATGAGAACATATTTTAACACGTGTGAAGTCATGGTTAAGATTATAGGATTGATATGATTGAAAGCATGTCAGTTGATGGAAGATTCGAAAGACGCTAACCCTGAAATGTTCTTTTCTTTTCTCCATAATCGTAAAATGACCTCTATAATTGATTAAGAGATACACCGTTCTGACTATGATTGTTTTATTGCGTCCGTCTCACCCCTCCATCGCGCATTTGCTATCAGTGTTGTGAAGCTGAACCAGCCACGATATAATTATTGTCCAAAATGCGCCAGGGAGAGGTGCACCCTGCTGCAAACTTTCTAAGTCGGCTCTGACCACTGCGTCTGCCCAGCAGGGGAGTTAAGTGGTCATGTTTCGGGCTTTGGAAAACAAAAACTCAGCGAAGCACGAGCTCTAACAGGTTTTGAGATATGCAAAGCAATGCAGCTCTCCTCTCCTCCCTCACACAATCTGTGCGCAGCGAGATGCGGCACTGTAAACGCGTCCACATGACTGCTGTAATACTGATTTCTCACCAAGACGTCCTTGGTGTTTTAAAACCATTAAACCACACATAATTTTGTTTAGAACTCCTCAATGTTTGGAAAGATGTATACACGCGCAATACATCCGTTCGCCCTCAGAATTCGCACCTTTCTCCAGGTCTGTGATGCGGTGGTGCAGAGAGGTGAGCGTGGACTCCACTCTGTTCCGCTGATCGGTGTCGTTCCTGGCGGTTGGTTTGGTCTCCTCTATGGTGTTGACCCGGGACAGAACCTGCTTCTCCATATCGTCTATCTTGTTCTGGAGCAGGTCTTTGAGGCTGTTCGCCTGCGCGGTGTTGTTCCCTCGGCTGTACTGCTGCATCGGACACAGGGAGACACACACTGAGTTAAAGGGGGCACGGGGAATACTTTTGTTAAACTCCCTCAAACATGGTTATTTTTACTCTGTGTGAAGCTCCTAGTCTGATTCTCTTTGTATGTGCGACAAATTACTCAAAAATGCTGCTTTACTTTACATAATGTGTTCTCACTGTCATTTAAAGACTAAAACACATGTGGCTGCAAGCAAACAATATTGCAGCAGTGAATTAGAGGCTTAACCCTCATTCTTATTAATTACCAGGAGGGTCATTTAATTCACTTTTCGCTCTTCTCCTCACCTCTAGATTCTCCAGTCTCTGTTTGAGCGTCTGTAAAGTCTGCCCCAGCTGGGCCAGGGTGTCAGTGGTGCCCCGGGATACATCCCCCATCGTGTTCTTCACCCCCGGCCGCCTTCCGCCGGGTCCCGCCGCCGGGAGGCTCTGACTCTCGCAGCGACTCAACTTGGACGTTAGTTCCCTGATTGTCTCCTTCTGGTTCATGATGGTCTCCTTCTGCTGCAGCACGGTCTCCCGAAGCTGCATGACCGTGGTCTTCAGGTCTTCTGCCGGCCCGCTATTCTGCATCGTGGCCGCGCACAAGTCCATATCCTTGGGCACCGACGTGCAAATAAACTGTGTCTGTCCGAAGTCTTGCGCCGAGCCCTGCAGAACAACCAGGAAAGAAAGTAGAAAAAGTTTCCACGAAAATCCGTCCATGGTTCCAGTCATGTTGCAGAAAGAGTGTGTGCGGTGTGCGTGAGAGTTCAGCGCCACGGAGCTGTCCACTGAAGCTGTGAGCTCTGCCGGCGGTGTGCACTTTATATAGCGGACATAACGCAGCGCAGACACCGCATCAGGGAGGGAGAGGCAGCAGCTGCTCTGCCTACAGTCCAGCCCCTTATTTAAGGTCGTCCGCAGTGTTTGCGCAGCTCCCACAGCCACTTTACAGCATCAGAGAGAATACGTTGAGGCTGTGTAGTAAAATTAAAGTTTGGAATATCAGACAAGCAAATAAACCTGATGTAGACAGATAGGACGTAATGTTATCCTTTATTTTGCTCTTTCAGAGGCGTATACCTTTTCATAATTAATCATCTTTCAATGGTATATGTAATTAGCAGACATATGTAAGTGTAACACATACTAATTTGGACCAAACAGTCTCTTCATGAATTAAGTTAAAAGTACAAGGTAATAAAAGAAAAGTTGATGTTTAGTAATACACTTACATACATGTTCCCCCAATCTTTATGAATGGCTCCAAATAAAATGTGAAGGACTCCAAACTAAAAAGACCTGATGAAGAGATTGTTATTTTTACTTACTTTAAAATGCTAAATATTCTTAAAGCTGTACACCCGTTTTGAGATTAAGTTACATCAGTATTTGAAATAGTGAGTGACTTCCTTTATTAAATGGGGTCATAATCAATAAGCTTTCTTTACTTATGAAGAAGCCAATTATAGAGAATAGAATATTTGAACAAAATTAAAGAAAAGACTACAATTTACAAATAACACTTTTTTTTGTGCTACGATTGCAACATGGATTTAGTCAATCCATTGTGTGGGATCATGTGGCGAAATGATCGATCCACCTTAAATGAATCGGGTTTCAATCTTCTACAGCAGCCTGTCCCACGGTAGGAATACCCCCACACCCCCCGACTCCCACCCTCCCTCTCTCTTCTGTAAGCTTTTTCTCTCGCACGCGCTGACACAACGGATATCTTCGCGCCAAGAAATGTACAACGGGACAACCCACGATTCCAACAGCACGTTGTTGAGTGTATTTTTCTTTGAATGGGCTACAAAGACCGTTGTTTTTCCCTTTTAAATGTACAGACGTTTGTGATTGTCCTCTGAGTTCAGCAGTTTGAGACGGAGGTGTTAACATGTCAAAGAAGAAGAACTGTGTACTAGCAATGATAGCAGGAGAGATGCTTTGTGGCTAATTATACAAAATAAACCCCACCACTACAAGAGGCAGGCTGAAATGATATTCAATATTCTTATGTAACTCCCACCGCGACTCTCACATTAATAAATAAGATGCACAGCAATGGAAGGGAGGGGGGCTAACGCTCCTCCACACATCATGTTGGAATAACAAATCAGCCGCGATGGCAGTGACGTAGGAAGGAACGAAACAGCTGCGTGGAAACTGCTTGAAGCAAAGTGAACTTCACATGAATTTCAGCTAGAGCTTTACCATTTTGCAGGGTATTCTTCTTCTCTAAAATAACACACTTCAGAGACAAGTTTCCAAAAGATCAATATAAAAGAAACATTATAAGAATAGAAATGTCTATCTGCAACAGGTTGTCATTTTTACCCAGACTTTCTTTAATCGTCTTTCTTTTTGTCGAATATGTTAAGATTACTTCTTCAAGACTGTCAAGACCTCTCTAAATGAAGCAATGTGAGAAAACAACACTATATTTTTGGGTGATAAAGCAGGTTGAAGTGGTATGTAAATAAGGAACCCTTAATCGTCCCTCAGAGGGGAAATGTACATTCTGCATTTGACTCTTCCTAGGGTTAGGAGCAGTGGGCTGCATCTATACGGCACCTGGGGAGCAGTGTAGGAGACAGTGCCTTGCTCAGGGACATCTCGGTAACACTTGGTCTTTCGGGGACTTGAACTGGTGACCTTCCAGTTCCCAAGCCAAGTCCCTATGGACTTCGCCACATAATGAGATAATCAAATATATAAATCCTTTTTTTCAGGAAGGCGCTTAAGAGACAGGCGCTGAAACGGAGCATTTCAGACCGATGGTGAATACAGGTGTTTTTCAGGGAGACCGTATTAGAACAATGATGTGTTCTTTGAACATAGAGCACATAAAAAGATAGTAGTAGAAACCCAAAATGCAATTATTAATCTGAAAAGGAGCCAAATATGTACACTTTAAATTACAATTTCATTTTATTAAACACCTGTTTTTTACACCTTTTATTTATATTTATATATATATATTCGAAATTGCACTGTTGAGGAACCTGCAATCTAAGTTTTTCATACATTACATAATTAAATCATAGTTTTTTATATGCTATGCACTAAACCTTTGAGCCTTGAATAGGTGCAATTTGCGAGATAATGTTTGATGTTTTCCCACTTTAATATGCTACATTTTCAGGTTTTTACCTAATGTACAAGTAAAATATCCTGAGACAAGAAATAATTAGTGGAATCCTATGGTCTTTATCACAGTGACCAACTTCTTTATCAAAGATTGGAAACTTATTTACACAAGTAAATACATTTCAATATAAAGTAAACTTTAAAAATGTATGTTTTTGCAAAAGAGTCTTGGTTATACCCTCCTAGGACCTGGCGTACACATACGTGGACATCACATTTTTGGTCATATGACCACAGTCGTTAATTCTGCTGAACTGTTGCCTCATGGCCAAGTATGTGGACACTTACACTGTCATCTGGTGGTGTCAGAAGAGTACAACACACTACGGTAAGAATTAAAAATGGCGGCAAACACAAGGGATAATTCAAGTGGCAGCTCCAAACACAAACCTCGACAAGGTAAGAAGTCCTATCATATTTCAAGGCTTTTTCTGATTTAGATATTTATCAAAGCATTGTATGTTTGTCATGACATGCAAATTTGACAAAAAATGTGTGAAAATAACAATTTGGTATGCTGCTAAACATGATGTACACGTATGTGTACATCGGGACTTAGGTTGGTCAAAAATGCTAATATGTTAGCAAAAATGTGCACGAGTAAAATAGCTTATAGCTAACTCTGGTGCAGCTAAAAAGCTGTACATTGTCCCAATGAAATAAATAACAATTAAATAACTAAATACATACATAAATACATAAATTAGTTGGGTTAAAAATGTTAATATGCTAGTAAAAATGTGCCTTGCTATAGCTAATAGCTAGAGTTGTTTATAGCTATCTCTGGTGCAGTTGAAAAGCTGTCCCAGTGAAATAAATAACAAAGAAATACATACATATATAAATGACATTGGTTTGTATTTGATTTTTTCATGTTTTTATTTCCAGAGCGTTTTTCTGTGCAAACAGCATTGGAGCAATTTTGGCTAAATGATGGAGACAACTCAGATTTGGAAGACTTGTCTGACAACGATGATCCCATCCTGGATGCCAATTACCAACCCCGAACACAGGAGCGAAGCAGCAGTGAGGATGAGGATGACAGTAGTGATGATGAGGACCCCATTCCTCAGCCCACTGAGCACAGCAGAGGACGTAAACGTCTCCGTGGTGCAAATAATGGTTAGCCAAGACCCAGTGGATATTTGTTTATTTTAGGCAGGGCCTAAGGGCTAGGTGAAGGATAGGAAGCAAAATGCTTATTTACAACACTTGTTGACAGGTTCAGGGACAGGGACAGATACAGGTTCATCCCTGCAAGTCTCAGAATCGACCTGAATGCGCATCTATTGATGAGCAGATGATTCCTTTCACAGGAGCCTGTCCATGCAGACAATATCTGCCAATGAAGCCAAACCCAGTTGGCATCAAGAACTTCGTTTGTGCTACAGCAGATGGCATTGTGCTGGACTTTGATCTGTATCAAGGTACAGGTGCACTGCTTGAGCAGGTCGAAGAAGAGGTGGGCCTGGGGTTGGGAGGCTTAGTCTTGGCTCGTCTGTGTCAAACTCTGCATCGTGGCACAAAAGTGTATTGTGACCGGTTCTTCACAAGCATCCGAGGTGTGGAACAAATGATGAAGAAGGAGATGTACATTACTGGTACAATAATGAAGAACAGACTCGCTGGCGCGAAGGAGAAGCTACCCTCTGACAAAACCATGAAAAACACAGGAAGAGGTACCTCATCAGAACTTTCCACTGAAGACGGAAAGTTGTGTGTAGTGAAGTGGTATGACAACAAACCAGTATTGATGATGTCTGTTGTTCATGGCACAGAGCCTGAAGACACCTGCCAGCGCTGGGACAAGAAATTGAAACAGTATGTGACTGTCTCGCGACCAAGCATTGTCCGTGAGTACAACCTCAAGATGGGTGGAGTGGATTTGATCGATAGAATGATTAGCTACTATCGCATGAGCGCCCGTACTAAGAAGTGGACGATGCGGATGCTAATGCACTTCACAGATCTGGCTTTAGGTAACAGCTGGCTACTCTACCGCAAAGACCTCGCAATATGTGCTGCACCAAAGAAGAGCATCATGCAGTTCCTTGAGTTCCGTACAGAAATTGCTACGACCCTCTTGGCCCAGCATCACGGTCAAGGAAGCCATGCAGACCTCTCTGAACAGTCAGAGGAAGAAGACAACTCAAATCAAGGGAACAAACGTCCTGTGACGGCAGTGCCCCATGTCTCGGTCCGCAGGAGGGCGAATGCCCATCTCCCAGAGATGATCAGCCTGAAGAACGCGGCGCGCTGCAGGGTAGCAGGCTGCACTGGAAGAACCCGAGTGCGTTGTGTGACCTGCAAAGTGTTCTTGTGCTTGCAAGGCGATCGCAACTGTTACACAGCCTTTCACACATAGACACACATACACTGCAGCACAACACACACACACACACACACACACACACACACACACACACACACACACACACACACACTGCTGCAATGCAAAATTTCACATAACACATACTGTAACTGTGACTCTCCAAAGGGGGCAAAAATGTTTTGTTTTTCTTCATTTTGTTGTGTTTTTTCACAATGATGTTCAAAACACAAACAATAGTTGAAAGTTGAAAAAACTGCTGTGTTCAAGGTTGAAATAAAATAGTTTTTCACTCTATTACAAAAAGGTGACTTTAATGTGTTTTATGGAAATTCAGACCCAGTGTCCACATATGTGGACATCATTTTTCTCTAAAAGTACATCATGTCAAAAGATGATACTTAGTTTTTATACTTATCAGGTTCCAATAAGCCCAAATAGCAAAGAGAAATAAAAAATGCATATAAAAAAACAGCTCGGGTCTTAGGAGGATACTGTATGTCAGCATTATAATTAGGAGCTCATTCATTTGAAAGATAGTAAACTTGTTTATCCTGCATCTTGATGTGTATTCTTTTCTCTTGAATCCTCATATTAGTAAAAACTAGCAAATGCCAAATTTCTAAAATTGAACATCTCCATTGTCTATCTCAAAGTAGCATTACAGGCTTTTTTCAACAAATCTTTATAAATAGAAGTCACAGTTTTGTTGCCAACTAAAGAGTTAAAAGAAACATTTTAGCAACACTTTCATTTTGTGTTGTCGCATTGCAAAAGTATTTTTTTAAAGCAGTGCATGATGTCGCTCCTGCCGCTGCTGCCACTGGCTAAGATGGGATGAAAATTGACCCAGCAGTCCACTTTAATTTGTTTAATTATCGATCTAGCTAGTTGTAATCAGCAAGGTGCCAAGCTCAAGGCGAGACACAGCGGATATAACAAATGGTTTAAGGCAGAGCCTAATTGCCAGAGCCAAGGACAGGCGTGTAACACATTTCCCCCTATCTCAGCACATGACCGTTAAAAACGAGGAAGACTTACCATTAGTGCTCAACAAGTCATGCTTCATTCATTATCTTTAGCAGACAACCAGCAATACAATGCTTGTTTAGCAAAACGGGGTAAATGGAGTGTTTTTGAATGCTTTGGATGTGTAGAATGTAATGTTAATGATCAATCTGAGCAGTGTTCCCCACCTCCAATACAGTTAGGGATGTGCAGCTGCTACATACTGTTTCTATTCAATATTCATCTGCTGATCCCATGCATAAAAAAGTGCTGCAGCACCATATGTTGAGCATGTTTTCTCTCATCTTCACCCTGTGCATGCCATTCAGTCTGTTGTATGTCAGTCAGCTTTCACTGAGATTTCCAGACTGTAACCAATCCAAGTTGTTGCCAGGAACTTGTTGCAGCCAAATTGTTGACTTTATTTAATGAATTCTGAAAGCAAAGTAGGCCGGTGGGACTTTTTGTAGCCAGATTTTGGTTTTGAAATGATGCTTTAATGGTAGAATATACACACTAATCTCGAACTGACCCGTTTCTTCTTCTTCCACTGCAGCGTTCAGACTGCGGGGTCGGATCTATACGCAGGCCTCAGCCCGCAGGCCGAGCTGGACTCCAGGGGCCGGTGTGGAAAAGGGCTGAAATCCATAATGATCAGTCTCTCAGGCTCACTGAATAATGCAAAGCTGTATAATAGAACCCACTCTCTAATGGCAGAGATAGATAAGAATAATTTCACACACTGGCAGCGAACTGCTTGCTTATTTATCATCTCTGAGAGATGATGCGATGCTTTGATTTGTCTTACCAGCATTTTCTTTTAAATATTCAGTCCTTTTTTGTTCCCTGCTTTTCTTTGATCACATTCCCATTATTTTACAACGCATAGGAGCTGCATGTTTTGGTGTTAAAACTACGAACTTGCTCTCCATGTCTGCTCTGACCAGGCTCCACAAAGTAAGATTTACTTTCCCTCTGAACATTGCGTTCCTTCTGACGGCTGAGAATCAAGATGTGCTGCCAGGTAACTGAAGCCTCGGCGTTGCATCTCCACTGCTTTGTGCTGCACTGACGTCTCCATTTCAACCATCCCACAGAGGGGGAGATGAAGGGGGAGTCAGGAGGGGGTTGTCCTGTGGGACGCCTGCACTGCTGAGCATGCTGCTGCTATGCATGTCCTCCCACTGGGGACAGCATGGGAAGAGTGGAGGAATGGAGAGGAGCAGAAATAGCTCAAGGAGTTTACCCGTTTACACATGCACGCAGAGATTCCTCCAGTTATAGCAGTAGACACCACTCTTGTACATACACACTAAATCACTTCATCTGGGGCCAATATTTCCCTCCACATGTTTGTATACGAGTCACAGATCTAAATGATTTGGCCTCGACCTTCAACTTTATAATCAATTGCTCATAACTTCTCAGACTGTTACATTTTTGTATTGATGTCCAGCCCCACCAGAGTAATTTGCTAAGTTATTACCCTCTCATTAAAACCCAATGTGACATAAACAAATACCGGTGGCATTATGTGTTCCACTAGGAGCTAAGCTAACCTCATCATAATTCTCCCAAGCCTGCACATTAGCGCCTTTGCAACGACAGCGCTGTTCATCAAGCAGCTTGTGTTGGCCTTGTTGGACTCCCTCCAGAAACAACATTTGCCCCATTAGGCCTTCGCCTCGACACGTTTGCGGCCAAAATGTGTCCAAAAGAGGAAGTGGGTTAAGTCGTTAGCTCCAGCCTGAAATGATGATTATGTTTTTCAGAAGGCTTGTGTGGAAGATGTTTGGGAAAATAAGATGTTTTAGTCTCTGGTTGCTCATTGGTTTCCTGTGCTGCATGGTTTTGGGATGACGAGTGAGCCAGCATGTCTGGCTAATATATTTGTGTTGTTGTTTATAAGGAATAAGAACCCTAGACTTTGCAGAAGTAGGGAGTTGTCTTTGTAAACTAGTAGAGATTTTGTTCCTATTTTGATATATGAGCAAAGGAGGAAGTCATCCTGATTAAGTTCATGCTAACCACTAACTAAGCTAATTAGCTGTTGGCTCCGTTAGCAGTGCTGCCTAGATTTGAAGCTTGGAGTGTTGGGGGACTGTTGGTGTTTTTTCCATTAGAACAGGTGCTTTATACTGCTAGGAGCAGGACGATGTTTTCTTGCTAAGGACAAGGGGGTGCTACAGGGGAGCAGCGCTTTTGTCGTGTCAGAACTACTACGTTGCTACATTGCTATTCTGCTATGTCTCTTGTGGCTGCACTTGCTTATTGCTGTGATATTGGGGTCTCCTTGCTTTTTTTCCCGTTACACAGTTATCCAGTTATGGGTCCTAAAACCTGGAAAAGTATTTTATCTTTTCCGGCTCCATCATCTTTAAGTCAATGTTTTTTGTGGTGAGAAGCATGAAATAAGGTCTTTGGTTAACACAAGTGTACAAAATGTTTCTCTTTTTGGTCAGTGACACGTGAATGTCTGAAGCTGCTATGTGTCATAAAAACTACATTTGCTAACAAGTGGCTAAATGAGACTTCTGAATGTCATCACGCCGACACCAGCCCACCTTTAGAGCTTAAGGCGGATTGGCATTAACAGCCATGAAACCACAAAGTAGTTGGTTTATAGCATTACGTTAGCTTTTTATTTCTGCCGATTGCATTTAAGCCTAGAAATCACAGTGCTGTAAATATGTGGAGATTCTCCTGCTGAACAAAATGTGTAAGCATCATAAACATGAGGCCACAAACCTTATTATCTACACTAGGCCAAAATCCAATGGGGAAATCCCATTTGGCTTTTTGGGAGCCCTTGCGATGCTAACTCTCATTATGTATTGTGGAGCTACAGAGTGGTTTCAAATGGTTTGGCTTATTTGAAGCTAATGTACTTGTAGGATAATGTATATTATGAGTTTATGTTATCACGGTTGATTGCACTATTTGTAGGTCGCTTTGAATAAAAGTGTTGGCTAAATGAAGTGTAAAGTAATGTTAAAAGCATTCTGTTTTTAAGCTACATTCCCTCAGGGTAACAAAGGTTACTTTTTTTCTGCCTGTGAACATGTCACTATTTGTCCAGTTGCACCAAAATACACACACACTCATAAATCAGACCCATTTTGTGGGTCTGCTTCATCATCAGGGACAAAAATAAACATTAAGCCATCTTAAAATGTTATTCATTGCCATAATGGAGCGACAGTTCCCACAGTGCTCACAGTCTTAAAGACAAGCCTAAGCACTTAACGTTTAGTGGCAGAGCGTGGCCTTCGCTCTGTGGGAGCAGGTGTGTTTTAGGACTCAATAATGCTGTGAAGATGAAGCCCTGTAAAGCAGGAGGGTCTGGAGTGAAAGAGAGTAATAGGGAGAGTGAGCTCTCTGCACATCCCCTCTTAATTACATCAAGTGACCAAGGTGTCCTTGTCAAATACAACACTCTGCTTTTGTATTCTGTTATATTTCCAAAAAGAAAATTACATTTTGGTAGGAGTGAACCCATAGTATAACACAAAATGTACATTTCAAAGACTATGGAAGAAATTGGGATATTTCATTATCTCTATCAGTTATGAGATCCATTATATACAACTCTAGAAAAAAAAGGTTTTGGTCTGCCTATTTCTATTTCTTTTATTGTATTCTATTAACAGCTGACAACATTTCTGTGTTGGAATTCAACAGACACTGTAATGGCTGCAATATAGGTACAGATAAAGATTTGGTAGGTTGGTTTAGAGTGGTATCTTAATTTTAAGGAGCTGTATGTACTCTGTTGCCCATAAAGTTGGAATAAAATATGTTCTACCTCTTCTCAAGAAATTATTGTTTGTGTGAATAGGAATAAAAAGAGTTTTTCTGATAACAAAATAATTCCAACTTTATGGGAAACAGTGTTTATACATTATCGACACTGTTCAATAAAACACAATGTAATCATCATTAACATTTACTCCGGTTCCATTTTCTCATCAAAGGTCTACATTATTCATAATGTTGAAGCAAAGCTTAGAGATCTTAGTGTTGTACCACAGTTTATTCATATGCAAGAAATGAGGAGCAGCGATGAACTGCACATCAATAATACAGATGCCAAGAGTTTCCTGATGAGTGCTCGTGTCATTTTCTAGGATTGTTTGGCATCACAAACCCTCCGCTTAATAACCAGAATGTTGTGTAAATCTCAGTACTAATAAGAGATCTCCAGGTGCTGTTGCTTGCACTTGAATCACACGTTAAGGGGTCGAGTTGTATAACAATCCTTTTAGACAGTTTACGTACCAATTGTAATTCAAGTTTGTTACATTTTACACTTCAGTGCAGCAGGATGTCTCTGTGTTTGGTGATATTTTCTGCATGTGTGAGCATTTAAGACTTTGAGTGATGACACCTGAGCCAATGTAATCTACATTTCAGAAGCAGCTCCTTTACATCAGCCACACACTGTCTTCATTGGGTAAGCAAGGCCACTTGACACTAGAGGCTCCTTTACAAGGAGCTCAGTGCAGAGGACTGCTGACTCTGGATGCTTTGTTACGCTCATGGCTCATTAATGTTTACAGTTGTCAAGCAAAAGCTACAAGCTTAGATTAAAATAAATGTGACGCATTTGTTGAATGTTAATCAGTCAGTGAATATTAAACTCCCTGTCATCTAAACTATGGGCTTTGCAGTCAGTTATAAAAGAGCCTAACTTTTACTCAGAAGTTATATTGGAATCATAAATTCCCCTTACAGTGTGTGATATTGTAGCACTGTAGCGGTCTAAAATTGAAATAAGTGGATGGAAAGGTGGAATAGAGGCTAATAAGGTTGAGTTAGTGTAGTTAGTGAGCTGATTTTTGGTGTGTGCCGATACAGTAAAGCCACAAGCTGCCGTCTTCTAGAAAATACCTTTATGTATGAATAATAACAGCTGCTTTGGTTTGGTACCTACCGTTTCATCCTAATAATTGACACAATTGTGTAAAGTAAAGTAGCCGTTACGAATTAAAAAAGGCAAAAAAAAAAAAAAAGCTTCCGGTCTCCTAAGCCTCAACTCTCTACCTGACAAAGACACATGGTGCAGTCACAAAAAAATACTTGCAAATGAAATACATTCTTTGAGATTTGTTCTTGTCATCTAAAAATAAACAAATTGGTCTACGTGAACAAAAGCATTAGATTAAATGACATGGCCATTTCACAAACTGCCATGACTGGGTTGATAATCGTTAAATAAAAGGACATTTCATATAGCATTTTCTACAGCCATTATTAAAACACAATACCATTTTCTTTTTCAGTGGCAGGAGCAACTTCTTTTATGAAGGTAGATATGGTCCAAAATGTGAGAGTTTGTAAAACCTGATGTGAACACTTGTAGAGTACAGTGTGAGAACTTGCAGAAAAATAATCTGAGCTTGTCTGCATACATTTACACTTGTATAAAATATCCACGTATCTGTAAACAAAAGTCACAGAAAAAAAAAAAATCCATTCTTTCATTTTGACTTGTCATAGTAATAGAAAGCAAGCACAGGTGTTACTTGTAGTATGATTTATGGCTCTGTTCTGTATTAGTGTCTCAAGCAGCTGTTCATTTTGTTAAATACACTTGTGCTTTTTCTACAGTCATATCTATGAGGCCTCTGTCTGTCACTGCTCATACAGCTGTATGGTCCTCAAGCAGGGCTTTGTTACATTCAATCTGATCAGAGCATGATGCAGCACCGGCTGCTCTTTCACAAGCCAAAAAACCCACCTGAGTCATGTGAAGTGGTCTGTTCTGATCTCTGTCCACTCTCCACACCGCCCACCTCCTCTCTGTGTATTTGGGAGGGCGAGGACTCCGAGCAGCAGCTTTTCACCGCCATGGTAAGTGCTGCTCACACTGCTATTGCGGCCTTGTTCAGATAATTAGTGTGAACACTTGGCTCCAGTCTCCTCCCAGGGACAAAGCCTGAGCGCTGGCCTCATCACTGGCCTCTGTGCAGGAGTGTGTGTGTGTGTGTGTGTGTGTGTGTGTGTGTGTGTGTGTGTGTGTGTGTGTGTGTGTGTGTGTGTGTGTGTGTGTGTGTGTGTGTGTGTGTGTGTGTGTGTGTGTGTGTCAAAATAGCTTTTTCTACGTCTGTCACAAGAGCCAAGTCTGAAGTGTCACAAATCTTTCCAGCCTGTGCCTTGTCAAATAAAACTGACATCACCATTATTGAGGTGATCACCTCAAAAGACAAGGTCAAGATCAATCAGTCCTCCTCTCCTCCCCCATGGCCTGTCTGTTGGTTTCTCTCTTTCATGTGTGTTATTGAGTTCTCCATTCAGTCAGCATTTATGTTCAGTGGAATCAGAGTTGTTACCCTTAATCATTTGTCAGCTTGATGTCCTTAAAATGACATGGCATACAACGAAATAGGATTCACAAATGCCTTATGGCTGTATTCCAAACAGACACCCACACCCTCCCTCTACACACTTCCAGAATGTTGGCATGGAGGGTCTACCTTATTCATCTGTTTCATACCAACTTGATTGGGAATTTTGAAACCCTCGAACAGGAGGTCTCCATCAGTCCGTCATGGAACCAATGTGTTCTTATAGTTCTGTGCAAATATTAACTTGTTTACTGCTCAAAATAAGATACATTTTATATTGTCGTACAGATGTTAACAACTTCAAGGTAACATTGCATTTTTTTTAACTTAAGATAATATACAATTACCCGCTACTTAATTAAGTACACCTTGGACCTACGTTTGCCTTCAGAACTGCCTTAATGCTTCATGGCATATACTCAACAACGAGCTGGAAACATTCCTCAGGGATTTTGGTCCATATTGAAATGAGAGCATCACGCAGTTGCTGCAGATTTGTTGGCTTCGAGAGTTCCACGTGTTTGCATTCAGAGATGGTGTTCTGCATATCTTGGTTGTAACTAGTGGTCATTTGAGTTACTGTTGCCTTTCAATCATCTTGAACCAGTCTGGCCATACTCTTGTGACATCGGGCATCAACAAGACATTTTGGGCCAAAGAACTGCCGCTCACTGGATATTTACAAGAACTGTTCCAAAAAACAAGCAGCTCATAGACTTCAGATTTTCTTTTTTGGGAAACCAGTGCCTTTTTTAGGTAACAGAGTTTAACAGGGGAGACAGAGGGGCTGATATGCAGCAAATAGTCCCTGTCTCACGCAAAGTCCATGTGGGGCACACAAACGCAGGCCTTACAGTCAAGAGAACGCTGATGGTGTCCCGTGTGAAACAAAAAGTCAAAGCTGACTTATTATAATGTCACATATTCGAAATCACTTTTCAAAAGTACTTATTCAAACCCAAACCGTGATATTTTCCTAACTTAGTAATTATTTTACAATGTTAAATGTTAACCTATGTTTCACAATGCAGAAGTAATTGGGAAAATAGTCCTCAGAATGTAGTGCAGTTTAGCTGTAAGGGAACAGTATTGTACAGAAACATGATTGAATCTGTAACAACAAACCTTACAGTAAATGAGGGAAGAGATTCTATAAGTGAATAACATATTTTGCCAAAGTAAAACCTCCCTTTCCTACAGTAACCTGGTCATGCTGTGGCAGGTAATCTCTCTGTGAGCGTCATGCACATTCATTTTGCTGCAGGGAAGACACACAAGGCAGACACCTACATTCATTCAATGGACTGGGTGTCGGGAAGTCTCATATGAACTCATTGATCAAGGCTAAATGGAGACATGTCTACAGGATGTGTGCTCCATGGTGCCTGCACGGTCATGAATGAATAGGTACCTGTGTAAGTGGCTATCGATTATCTTGTCAGGAGAAGCTGCTGGAGATTAAAGAGGAATTGCATGAACACAGGGCTGATTTACATATCTCTCAGAGCCAATTATTGACAAAGCTGTTAGGTAGGTCTTAATAAGAGTGCGTTGGTCAGATACAGTTGAGATAAAAAAAAGTGCATTTCAGAGCTTCTGTATTTCTATTACCTATTTCGCAATGCAAAAGCACAGTCATCATGTACATAACAATATTACATTACGCTCTTTTAGCTGACGCTTTTATCCACAGCAACTTCCAATAAGTGCATCCTACCAGTTGCGCAAATCATTCATCATCTTCAGTAAATATGCTGAACTGCTGCGTTTATAAACTGGAATGGCACTCGACTGTCATCAGCTTGTACCTGCAGTCACTTCCTGTAAAGTGCAACCTCAGCCTTCAACTGTAAGCGCCTTTCAACAACAAAGCAGTTCTTTACACAAGACATATAGGCATGAAGAGAAGATATAGGAGAAATAAGGCAATATAAACGACACACAACCCTGTGTCTAACATTTTAGGCCAACATGCCCCCGCTGAACCTCCATAGTCTCAATATCCCAAAAATGCAACTCTTTCTCCTCCTGACCACATATGTTATTTATGTTATACTCCTACCCTCTTACATCCACAGGAGGGTTTACCTTATGGTTACCGTTTTAACGTAATATTCATAAACAGTTTTAAACACATGGTAAACTTTGTGAAACGGGGGATTTAAAGAGGCCCTACTTTACCCAGTGACATCACTAGGTAACACTTAAAAAAAAAAAGTTTTTCTTTTGGGCCTTTAATTTCAGATGCGGCATTGAAATGGGATACAAAGGGATTGACATTGAAACTTTCTGAAGTCTAGAGTTGGACGTGATTACATCTTTTTTTTAGCTGTTTACATAATCCCATTATATGTTATCCGTTATTAAGCTTCGCTGCCGTCTCTCACTAAGCATTCTTATATCCCTAATCACTTTATATTTAAACTAATCTTATCGCCGTGTAACTACCTGCAGCCTCTGTTTCCTGCAGCCTTATTCAGAAATGTCTGCCTCACCCCCTTCTCTTTACACAGCCCTTGCCCACAACCCATTTGATAGTCATGTCCATCAGCCTTCACCTACTGCCTCCGGCACTCAGCCCAAACCTGCAGCGATCACAAGTCAGCTTTAGCTTCTGGCATCCAGTCAGTTCACATCCAAAGTCAACTGAAACCTGCACTTTATTTTCAGCTGCAGCCACAGCATCTGCCTGCTGCTGCTGACAGCCAAGAAAATAATTTAATGTATATCTATCTCACTGTCGACCTCCAGTTGATACCATTTAAAGCCCACGCTGCAGCAATCATTGTCTCAAAAATTTCCGTTGGGGACTTGATAGATTTACAATTCATATTCCCAGTCAACCTTGAGTGTGAGTTATGAAGGCTGAGGCTTTGCACCGAAGCTGCTCAGAAAGTAAATACTGATCATCATTATGCAATGAAGAACAAAGCATTAATCACCTCAGCAGTGCTGTTATCGATGCACTGTAAACTTGGCTTGAAAACAGCATGGGGATGCATGATTGGGGCAGAATACAAAATCGAGTAACCTTTTATCTTCCCTGAAACTTTTTCAGAAGAGTTTGTTTTGAGTACTTTTCACTCATGGAATCAAACTGTAAAACCTTCCAATTCTTGTTGAACTTGATTTATGACAGTGCCGATTGAAAATCCTGTACAATATGTCTAAATGAAAAATGAGCGCATGAGAAAAGGATTAATGCTTCCTCAAAGCTCATGTCTCCAGTTTCCTTGTTGAGTCCATGTGCATGCCATTGAATGATCACTGGATGGAAACTCTTCTTTTCCTGGAACTCTTGTAAACTTGGATGCATCAATCCTTCTGATCGCTCGCTCTTCCTCTTGCTTTGTTGAAATCAAACCAGGATTTTAAGCCTTTTCCTGATTTAGGAGAAGGTCCAGTTACCAGGATCCAGCCAACCTGATAGTGTTCCCTACATGAGGTAAAAGGGGAATAATCTTCTCTTTCTTGCTTTTGCTTCTGTTAGCCATCAGCAATCCCAGGGTCCCAACCTCCATTACACCTGGGAGATTGGATTGGTTTTTCCACCCTGTAGTGGACACTGGGACTGGGAACAGATTCAGTTGGATACACATATGAGTTTCTTGGATGTCCGATTGTTCCTGCACTGAGAGTGTGGCAAGCCAAGAGGCCACAGAGATGATTGTTGCGCAGGCGAATGCACGAGAGGGTGATCTATCTGGTGTAGCATTTTCATGTTTTCTGATGAGCTGACAGCCCAATGAGTCATCTCTGCACAGCATTGTCCTTTGTGAGTAAGGCTGACCGTGTAATGCTTGATTTAAGTTTGATTAATCGCCCTGGAGCAAATCTCTTTGTTGACTAAGAACAAACCGGTAAACATGTTGATTGTACTCTCCCAATTAACCGGCTCTCAGTAATGTCACGACCGGCTGCCACACACGGAGTGTTAGATTTAAGTCGGGGACAGATGGGACAGCTTCATCTCTTCTTTCAAACACAAACCTTTACTTCCTGCTGTTTGACAGATGAGTGTGAAGTCTGACAGCAAAGGATGTTGAGGACTGATCACCTCAGTACACTTGACTCATGCAGGTGCTGAGAAAAGCAGGGCTGTACACAGCAAACATCACCTTATTGTTGTACCAGAACATGTCCAAATCATATTATTCCGAGTATCCATCTTCCATTTATATTATTGTTTATTTTTACTGTAGAAAATATATAGTTAATATTTGTATAATTATAGAATCAAATGACAATGGGATAAACAATAAAACAAAATGGAAGGAGTCACTGATTGCAATGAGCCCAAAGAGAATTATAGGATACTTTTGCAGTTCGGGAGTGAGTGTTAGCCTAGCGTTTAGCTTTACAGTTTTTGTTCATCCTGACTGCTCTTATCGTGACACATTTTTTGGTTTAAAAACAGCTTGCACACCAGGTTAGTTGCTTGCAGATGACAGACTTATATATGACTCCAAACCAAAATGGTGTCTAACAGTACCCTAGTTGTTGCTTTAGCTCGTAAACAGAGGGGATCATGTTTTTTGTGTTCATGACCCTTCTAGTGCAATACAAAGGACTCAACTCAGAGTTTGATTGAAAATATAATTAAAAAAACATTATTCTATAATTTGGTTTTGCAAAAATGTATCTTTGGTTAGCATGTGCAAACTCTACTATTCAAAATGGTTTATCACAAAAAATCATTGGATAGTCAACATTATAAGATATAACAACACAATACACCATAGAATCTACATTAACAGGAGAAGATGATCAAGGCTGAAACAACATCAAATAAATAGAATGTAAATAAAATATGGATAAAATGCTTTGGAAAGCGAGCTGCATTAAAAAATAAACATGTCTGCCTTTATAATTAAGACTATTAATCCTAAAAAAAAGTGACAAGGTGTCTGATGTTGTATTCATGGCTTGTTTCCACCACACATATGTTTAAAATACTGTCAATTTGTAAAAACAATTGCTAAAGTGAACAGTGTACGCTATTTGAGATTATGAGAATGAATTCCTTTGTTATTAACAGCACCTGAGTCACCACTGTGAGGGCACATCTGCGCCTCAAATAAAGCACAGGCTACTTTTAAAACACTCCCACATGCAGTGAGCGATTTCAGAACAGCTACTTCCCGGCTATTTTTTGATGGATGTATCCATCAGATGAGCTGGCTCGGGATCCAACACATCACACAGACGCGAGACATTGTGCACGTCTTCACTTGACAATTAAATCAACCAGATTTCAGTCGCTTGGCACGAATGGTACTGCTATTACATGATTAGCAGCAATAATGAGGTGGAATTCACTCTATTCTGTGTAAAAATACTACCATATTTCTATACTTTTTTGCAATATTTCATTGATGTATAACACTCTACTGGACACATGTCTGTGGATCTAGGAAAGTGACATTAAACTTTGGTATCCAACGTGAAATTTGGCAAATAAAGACCTTGACCGATAAAAGAAGTGCTGGCTTTAAAACAGTTAAATTGGAAAACGTTTTTCTGGCACTGAAACAAGTATATATTTTTTGGCATTCTGGTGTACTTATCGTGAATATTTTCAGTTGTTTTCTTGTGTTACTATTTTTTCATTGAAAGTTTGTGTTCACGATGACAGTTTTTACAGTATCAACTTTTTTTTTTTTAGGGGTGGTGTAAGAAGACAGTGATTTACATTTTAATCTAATCTGCATACTAATGACAAGATGCCACTGTTATGACCTACAGTAATGTCCGCCCCAAAGCCTACAACTTTTATGAAGCTTATGATATGTGATTGATAGCAGTTATTCAAATATCTGAAAATCTTATGTTTTGTAATAGGCCACCAAACTAAATGCATTAGGTGTCCAATTAATGCTTCTTTGACAACACTAAGAACTAGACACAAGGCTGGATTAGTACCTCCAGGGGCCCCTGGGCACCGAGAGCTCATGGGCCCCCCAACCCCACCCCAAGACATAAATGCGTGTGCACGTAACAACACGTAATATGTCAGCACTTTTGAATAATTGTGTGTGATTCTTACAGTAAATTCTGCACACAGCTGCTTTATAGTATAAAAAGCTGATAGAGCATAGATAATGTAGTGAGACCCTATCAGAGACAGTTTAGAAATAATATTTGAACTTATCGAAAAGCAGAGGTATTTACGGAGGTGAAAGGTGAGTTTTCTTTTATGAGTGAGGTTGTGCAGACAAACCCCACAGAAAAACAAACATGTGTACACAGATACTGTTATTATATGTAATTTGTCACACATTTTTGTTTATATTTTTTCAGTGATTGTGTTGTTATAGTCCACATCTTCATTTCTTTTTTGTAACAAAGAAGGTTTTTTTATTATTTTCTTTAATATAAATACTGTAAGTAGGATTTTACACATTTTAACACAAAACACAGGACAATGTATAACTCAAAAGAAGTTATTTAAATATATAAAATTCACATTTGTGAATGTTTAACCTCATCAAAAAAAGAAATTGATGAGAATATACTTTTTTTCCCACGATCTCGTGTGTTTGTAGTCGTGTTTATATTTTGCTGTGTGACAGGCAGCGGCGGTGACGTCGCGTGACAGCCTCGCCGCCCCAACATTGCATTCTGGGTCCAACCCAAGATGGCTGCGCCCTTGCTGAAGTGCTGAAGAAGTGCCTCTTTGGAGAAATTTACGGGATTGTGTGTGAATTTAACGAAAACCCTCTCACCAAATCAGCTACCGGGGTTGCTGGTTTGCAGAAGAACACCTCAGGGTCCCAGTCATCGATAAGTGTGGCCGGTGCGTGGTGTGGCTGTGGCAGACTGTCCGCGTGAAGATGGGCCTCATCTCCAGCCCCTTCCCATAGCGAAGCGCCGTGGGGAGAGGAGCCGCAGATTCTCCTGCAAACACGCGCCCGTCCAACTTGGCTTTGACGGCTTTGACATACTATACAGACTGTGGACGCTGCCCTACAATTTTCTGACAAGGATTGTTTGTGCCACTGTGTCTGTCATCGTCCGGAGAAGAAGAGCTTCCCCAGTTCGGGTTGAAATTCCCTCCGCACCAAGGTCTGCACGCTTCTCTGCCACTAACAGCGCCATTTCTGCACATATGCTCCGTTTCACTTATGTCTCTGCTCACGTTGTTTCGCTTTAAATAGCGCTGCCCGCTCCTCTCCCGCAGTTGACAGCTGAATGTGATAGTTAGAGCCAGCTTCAGGGAGAGCTGTCATATTAGCCGCGCTAGTGTTGTAGCTAGCACACAGCTAGCTGGCTGGTTTGTTTGCTAACTGTCCTGCTCGCTAGCAAACATCCCCGTCATTAAAGTCCAGTTTAACACAGCTGGGCTGCATTAACATAACCCAAATAACTCCTCATGTGTTGCTGGAGCAGAGTTCACGGCCAGCATGAGCCCCACCATCACGACATCTAGGTGCTGCCCTCTGTGTGATAGTACCCTGGATACTATGCTGCAAAACTCTTCATTGTCATTGTAAAGACTACAACCAAATAAAAAGCAACAACTTAGCTACTCCTAAGTAGTGCAATGAAAATACACAGGAAATACACCACCAATACAAAGCAGTCAAAGCCATCATCACCAGTTTAAAAAAGAAAAGAAAAAAAGTTTGCACTAGAATAAGATTACCTACTGCACTACAAAGCAAGTTATTATTGTAATGATTTGGTATGAATGTTATTTATGCACCAGAATAAATGTAGTTATTTTACTAAAATATGAGTATTAATTGCGGTAGAGAAAATGAGTTGTTGCACCAAAATTAAAGTATTTAATGCTCTAGAATAAATGTAATAATTGCACTAGAATAACAGTAATTTTGCAATTTTTGCACTTAAAAAATGTAACTTTTAAACTATAATATTACTATTTATTGCACTAGAATAAATATAATTATTGCACCAGAATTCATGTATTAATTGCACTAGAAAAAGTGTATTTAATAGATAAGTGTATTTGATGATTAATGTACTATCTTAACTATACACTTTTTGTACTTTAATAACTCTTGATTAGATTAGAAAAGTCAGTTCATTGCACTAGTTTGAATGCACTTATTGCACTACAAAAATGTAATTATTGAAAAAGGAAACCCCTAAGAAAAGACAGTCAAAATATTGCATGTGAGGCATCAGTCAGTGAATTGATAGTAAGGGAGCTCCAGATGTGAGTGGGTGTGTTTCAGTTGTTGTGGTTTTCATTGAAGCAGGAGATTCACATAAGTGCATTAAACATGACTCATAACCATCATCACATGACCTCTCTTGGCTCAGGTTAAAAAACTCACAGCAGTTGAGGTTTCTCAGATTCTCAAATGTTGAAAAAGTATTGAATTCAACGCTATCTTTCACACTGGTATCTTTTGTTCATACAGCCACTTGGGGAATCCAGAATTCCATTAGCAGAGAAAAAGATATCTGCACACTTAATTTGATTATAAAGCTACTGTTTCCTGCACTGATCATGTTTTTGTTCAGTTTCACTCTACAACTGCCCAGCATGAGGTGACAGAAATCCTTTAAATCTGTGTAACTAACCAGATCTCTCCACTGCAGGGCCCTGATGAAAATGGACGCAGACTTGCTGCATTCGCCGGCCGTTGGCCTCACAGAGGAGGAGGAGGCTGACATGAATGACTGGAAACTTCCCCTGGCCTTCATGAAGAAAAGGCACTCGGAGAAGATTGAGGGCTCCAAGGCGTTAGCTCAGAGCTGGAGGATGAAGGATAGGGTAAGTTTTGTTCTCTTCTATGTGTAATCCAGCAGGTACAGGATGATTTTTGTGTTGTAAGTTGTAAAAAAGAAAACACATGTAGACATGTGTAAAAGCTACTGCGTATTTGTTTTAAAATGTCTCACATGGATGACATGATGTAGAAATACTTTAACAGGAAATCCGGGTGAGTTATTAGAATTGATGACTTATTACACAAACGACCATTTTAGATTTAGTTTCGCAGGACAAACTCCACATATTGACACAGTTTTTGAACCGTGGATGAACACCCCTGAAATAAATGGCTAACGTTAGGCTTTAAACAGACTACTACATGGCTTCATGTCACCACCACTCAGCTAGAGGCGGACTTGTGACGGCACGTTGACGTTTAGTAGTTTTATTTAGCCCTTGTTAGCAGCTGTTGTTCTTAAGACACGTAAACGCTTCAGACATGAGTGGGGTTTTCACTGGCGTACTTTATGTTGTATCTCATAAACTTGTATTTATCACAAACTTCGTTTCAGTCATCTAACCTAAAATTCATTCAAATAACCTAGAGCGGATAAATACTAACCCTTTTCCGGCTTATTACTCTTTGCATGAAAGTTTCACAAAACACATATTTGAGCCACAGTGTAACACTGTGCAACATGTTTCTTTTTTACCATGAACATGTGCTCTGTATTTTATTTTAAGTTGATCACGCTATATAGTCTTATTATCGTTAATGCTTGCTAGAAAATCATACAGTAAGAATGTATTTTGGCTTATTGGTTTTCTTGGAAGAAAACACCTTACATCTATCCAGTTTACAATCAACTTGTTAGCTTAGCTTAGCAAATAGACTGGAACCAGCTCTCCAACAATAACATGTGCTAACATAAAACACAAGTTATAAACAGCTTATATCTCGTCTCTTCGGACAAAAACAAGCTGCTTCCCTCTATTGTCAAACTTTATGCTGGCTAGCCAAGCCAACCGGCTGTTTCATATAGCTTCATATTTACTATACAGATATGAAAGAAATGTAAATCCTCTCATTGAACATTAACAAGCAAAAAAGGGTATTTAGCAAACTTTCGCTTTAACATTTACTTATTACAACAAAGCACCTTGTCAGTGTTGATGCTGAGCAGCAGAAAGGTGTCTGAGGTCATCTACGTTTGTGATTCAGGGAAATAGTTTTTCTTAGCATACTCCATAAACAATGCTACTTATCAAAATTGGAATCCATTAAAGAGACAAATGAAATGCACACCTCACACTGCTTCGAGAGGATATCGGTCTTTAAACAGCAGCATATCATCAGCCCCCTTGTCTTTATTATAGTGCCAATTCATTTCATTCTGCTGGAGGCAACCTATACTGCGCTTTGACGGAGCTCAAAGCTTTGAATGGCCGCAGTGTGTTCAGCTCTCATAAAGCTGTCGTTTGATCCACTGCAGTGCTACCAACCCGATTGTTTCATCACCTTGCGGCTACACAGCACTCCCATTATAATGATGGCAAATATATTATCAGCCATAACCCTCAAAAACTCCTGCACCTATTGTAGAAATTCCCCCAAATGAAAATGTAAGATCCTGCTGCTGTTAGCAGTGGAATTACACTGTAGTGCCCGCCAGCGTTGCGCTTCAGGAAAAATGTTTAATAAGGCGGCATCATTAAATGTGACGCTAGTATTGATTTAAAAGAGGTAATAGGAGCTGGCTGAAATGGGCATTTCTATCAGAGAGTCGTGCTAAATCAACTGTGTAACATTTTTCATGGCTCTGAGCGTTTTTAGCGCCATAGACCCTCATTTGTACACTTATAAGAATGTCTCCTTTCACATCTCTGTGCTCAGAGAGCTGTAACTAAAGAGAACTTTCTGCGTTCATGGCTTTGAATGTTACTCTGGCCTGGGGAGGAGTCCATCCTTTAACCCCGCTGTAATTGCAAAATGATAGATATGGAAGCCATCATTTGTTTAGTAATCTGATGTGGAATAATGACGATAATATATAAAATAAATACAAATGTACCCAAGTTTTAACCTTAATAATGAGTGTTCAGTTGTGTTGTCATACTTTTTTACTTGTTGAAGCCAAGCAGGTAAACAGAGTCCTAAAACTGTGCAGTGTCCTCTCAAATCAGTGTGAGAAATCTGGATCCAGTGTTAGAGGCGGGGCCCCATTAATTCCTAGATCATTTTGGGTTCTGGGCCCATAGAGATCCTAAGTCCCGCCCTTCTACTTCCAACCAATGGGACCTTATTTCGGAAAAAATATGTATGGTAGTAGGGCTGAACGATTTTGGAAAATAATCTAATTGCGATTTTTTCCCTCAATATTGCAATTGCGATTTAATATGCGATTATTTTATCAAGGCCCTCTTCTCATGTATTTTTCAACAAACACAAGCAATAAATCAATTGTGATTACAATCGTGAACCTCACGAGGTAGCAACAGTAGCGAGGCACGTTCTGCACAGTACCTGACGTTGCGCAGCATCTTCCTTTTTAAAGCCAAAATAATTCCACACAACTGACGTGCCGCCCCTCTTTGGTACCAAACTTCCAGCCGTGCACTCTTCTGACGAGCCTGAGGCCATTGTGCAACAGGTTCAAGCGCAGCGTTGACTTCTTTCCCTGCCTGCTCGGCTTTGCTCGGCTCCGCTCGGCTCGCTCGCAAGTCACGTGACCAGATCACGTGACCAGTCAAATCGCAGCCTTTGCGGTTGGAAAATCTCGTTTTGTCATATCGCGATATTATCGCAAATGCAATTAATCGTTCAGCCCTATATGGTAGGCAATTGAGAGAGAGAAATAATTTTTTGATCCTGATTGAATTGTTCCATGAATTACACATATAATGTTTGTCAATTTAAAAGATAATTTTGCAAGTCAAAAAAAAAAAAGTTTGTCTTAAAACTGTGAAGTAACACTTATTTTTGTGTTAAACCGCTCGATGAACTACATCTCTGGTCTCGCACAATACACGTGACCAAAAGCGAACGAACGAGCAGGACCCATTTCTGGCATGCCTACAACTTGGTACAAAGCACACAGGCATCTTGTTAAAGTAATCTTCATATCTCTTATGTTTAGTGGAGGGAAACAATTATGACATCAGTTCTGACATCACTGACACGACTCTTGGATTTGTAGTATTTCTAGTTGCGTATTTTCATATCCTTATATTTCAACAGCTTTACGACAAACTGTGACTTTCTTGACTTGGGAATTATTTCTTAAGATGGACAAAAAATCATATGTGTAATTCATGGCACAATTCAAACGGGATCAAAAAATAATTTCTCTCTCGCCATTGACTACAGTACATATTTTTTCCGAAATAAGGTCCCATGGTGGTCCACCGGAAGGGGAGGGACTTAGGCTCTCTATAGAGTGCGCACTTGAGTTTTCCCTAAGCCCCGCCTCCAATCAGCTTTCTCACAGCGGCATCACGGTTATTCATGGCTCCATTAAATGAATGGAAGGAAAAAAAAGTGTTTGGCATGGGTCGTTTTTTAAATGTTTGAATTGTCTTGAAAACATTTTTTAAATAATTTTTTGGGGCAACTTTATTTAAGTGACAGTGTTGAAATGGGGAAATAGAGGGGAAGACACGCGGCAAATGGTCCCAGGCTGGATTCAAACCCAGATCCACCGCATGGGGACCAAGCCCCAGTACATGGGTCGCCAGCTCCACCAACTGCGCTATACGGCGGCCCGGCCTGGGTCGTTTTTTGAGTAAAATAAAATCTGTTTAATTACAGACGTCTCTTTCCCAATGTCAGTCAATTTGGGAAAACAATTTTTGGGACAATTCACATTAGATGACTGATACAGAAGTTGGTACCACAGTTTGGCCACTACGAAAATGTTCTTCAACGCCCGGCTCACTTCCTGAGGACTTGTATGTAGCCTGTTGGTTTAATAAAGGTAAACATCTGGGATGGTCCTGTGTAATGATGCTGCGCCCAGGAGAGTCAGTGGAGGATGCTTTCAGATGGCCGCAGAGAGAAAATGCAATAGTGAAAAAGGAGCTTTTCAGGATGAACTGTAAGACTCAATCACTAAGAGATCAAAAAGTACATTTTTTGATATACATTCTTGAATTATTCACATGATTTAAATTTTAAGCAGATGAATACACATCTCCTGTTTGGAAGGTGTTGCATTTAAATTGTTAATTTGCTTAAAAAAATGTGTTCTTGTTGAAAAAATCATTAGGTTGGCAGCAGCTTGATGTTGCACCAGAGCGTGTGTTCTCAGTGCAAAGTCTATCAGCCTTTTTTCACCAACAACACAACAACTTGCTTCTTAAACTTCACCTTCTTTCTGTTATCCCCACCTTTTCTCCCACCTGTGCAAAACAAGAGGGCAAAGCCAATTTCAAGGTCAGGAAAAAAGCGGTTGGAGCGCTGCTTGCACTGCTTGGCAACACAAAAATAGGACTCTTCAGCTTTGCACATTTTCCTTTCAGTTTTCCACGGGGGATCCCATAACTGCTTGGAGGATTTGACATGATGGGTAGTAAACTCACTGTAAGCATATCAAGCGAGTTGGTATGCGAACAGTTAATCCTCGTGAGAGAAGCGTGCAGCTGGAGAGCGTACGAGTGTGCTGTAAATGAGGTTATGCAATCTGGGATAAGGTCTTGTTATTGTAGACATGTACACACACTTACACACTGAGAAATGTAAAGGCTCATTGGTCAAATTCCCTTTTACTCCCACAAATCCAGCTTGTGTGTGTGGGTGTGTGTGGGTGGGTGGGTGTGTGTGGTCACACAGCTGCTTGGTTTCCCGCTCTGTGTGCAGCATTATCATGTGTACCTTTGCTGCTCCTGCCATGTGGAATCAAGATAACGGTCTTCAGTTTGCTGTGTGAGCACCTATCAGTGGATTACAGAGTCTAATGTCAGGGCTAACTTCAGATTACAAGTGGCACCTTTAAAGGAAAACAAGGTGTTCTGACTGTTAATTAAAAAGCTATTAAAGTGGAACAGCACATTGTTGCTGACAGTGATGACTCCTGCATCAGAAGGAATTAAGATCAGAGGTGGAGCTTAAATGATCATGTTTTCTTTGAGCTGTCAGACCTGCAGTGTGAAGGTAACGCCTTCATCGTGACAGGGAGGGAACACGCAGAATTAGGTTTGCATTGATTTTACATTACCTTGTTTTGGTCCCTGTTCAGAAACTAATAAACTGATTTAATATCAGTCAACAGATTTGTGGTAATAAGTGTTTTGTCACTTCTCAGGCATAGAACATAGAATATAACTTTTGGAAGACAGCAGAGCAACATGAACCTCGACCTGCTGAGATAAGATGATTGCAGCGCAGGCTCTGAACAGTATTGATCCACAGCTTGTGCACTTGCTGGATAGCTTACACAACTGACATTGTAGGTTGACACAATAGCAGCCCTGGTTCAGGTTGAAGTCAGTGGCACAAAGTTTATTTTTTGTTATTATTGATAAAATGATTAACACTTGTTTAAGGGTGCTGTATCAGTAACAGCAGTATGGCCCTCTATGATCCTGGTTCACTGGGTGTTGGAAAGTGTCGGGCTTGGTTTGTGTGTTCCAGCTCTCTCAGGGAATTAAAGAGCAGCTGATCTAGCAAGGAAATGCTCCTTTAAACATTACAGTTCAAAATAAATGCGACACATGATTGCTTTCTTATGATCGGCCTTTAGAGAAACCACTATTTTGTTTTTTTAGAACTTTATTTTTTGTTTCAAACAACAATACAGTACAATATATATTTCAGTCACATTCACATTTTCAGCTATATCAATACAATCTTGAAAAGGTTTCAAGTAGTAGACAACCAGTAACAAAGTACCACTAAATATGTTATTTGCTCCATTTGGTGGATATCCCAAACTCCCTGAATCCAGCAGTTATAGGTGGGAGGTTCTTGTTTCCACCATTTAATGGTGATGCACTTCAGGGCCACTGTCAATAACATTCTTAATAGATACGTCTTAGACCTCTCTTCTAGGCCCTCAAGTAATACTCCCAGTACAGCCACCATCGGATTTAAAGCAATATTTAGCTGGAACACTTCTTTAAAAGCATCAAATATGTCTTTCCAAAATATGTGTAAATGAGGTATAACCAAAATATGTGAGTGTGATTTCCCACAGTCCCACAGTTCCTCCAACATAATGTGTTTGGCCCATTTTTGACACTATCTCTGGAGTTCAGAAATATATGGTAACTACTTTCCATTTAAATTTTCTCCATCTATATGAATTTGTCACTAAGTTTGCTGGTGAATATGAAACCACTATTTTGAACGAAAGTTGTCGGATAAAACCACCGGCCGATGGATCAAAACACTTTTTCACCTTTATAGCTTCGATGAGAAAATGTCTACAGTAGGCAAAAGTATGCATGTTTCTAAAACTATTTTTGACTTGTCGCTGTTGGAAAAAGCAAGGTGTTTCTGATGCTGTGTTTCATTGAAAGATGGAATCTCCCTGTTAAAACTTCTGTAATGAAGTAACAACTGAATAACTTTGTGCAGAGGACATCACTTTCAGAGATTGTTTACTCGGTCAGCCACAGAAGAAACATGGTGACATATCTTGACATTTATTGATTAGATAATAAAGTTTGCTTTTAGATGATTTGTGCTTCCATTGTTGTGGGACGTGAGAAAACTGCGTCTTCATTAAATCGAGTTTACTAGTCGGAAGTTTAAGGCCTATTTTTTGTTTATACTGTATATATATCTGCATATAGGGCCTTTTATGGACGTGGTTCTGAAATACCTTTGGTATATTGAAATGTCATTTTCAACAGAGCACTAGGGACGAGATGTTAAGACAAAGCTCAGCACAAAAACATGCATATGCCATTTCCCACACACAAACCAAACAAAAAACAGGCGTAGTATTGTCCGCCTGGTATATTGTAAAGATAGCTGCTGGGGAAATAATAAAGTGGGCATTATTATGTTTTCAGTCTACACAACGTTCTGTTAATGTCACTAAATGTTCTGCTCCTTCTTCTTCTTCTTCTGAAAACTGGGCGTCTGCACGCTCACCCACTTCTGATTTATTAAAG
Source organism: Eleginops maclovinus (assembly GCF_036324505.1). Taxonomy (NCBI): domain Eukaryota; kingdom Metazoa; phylum Chordata; class Actinopteri; order Perciformes; family Eleginopidae; genus Eleginops; species Eleginops maclovinus. The sequence continues at coordinate 24,750,395 of NC_086353.1, read as the reverse complement.
AAATTCCACAAATACATACACGCAGCACTATTAATCACTAAAGTGTGAGGAAAACAATGCGTGTAAGACAGAAATGTTTTATACATGATTCTACATAGAGTTATGTGCGTCTGGCGCCATGTATTAAACATTATTTAGAATAACAAAACTGCCTCAAAGCTGTTGACTACTACGCTTCACAATCCCCTGTGGGTCTTAGCTCTGTGACGTCAGAGGGACATGACGCAAACTTTACGTCCAACCCTTTTATAAGCCCTACCAGCATTTCCTGTCAGACATAGAAACCACGTCACCAAGGCATATTTTAGAACTGTATACGTATGGGACCTGTTCAGAATTTGAAGCATGAAGGTGGGTCAGAATTGCCAATAGCAAAATGGAAAGGGATTTGCCTCTGTGACATTTTTGTGGAGACAGAGAGATGCAAGAGGACAGTGAAGGGAATAGAATAAACCTGAGGCAGCAGGAAGGACAGCATGGCAGCCAGAACTTTGTCCCACTATCTGCACAGTCAATGGAAATGTTTTTTTTAGCGTGCTGTTGAGCATGTTTGATAAAGTTCTACATTTTTGTGACTGGAAATTGCTTTGATCTTATTTGAACTTTATTCAAGCAGACGGTATACCAACAAACATGCTACAGGGTTAATGATCTCTCCCTGCCCTGCCTTTTAGTTTCTGTGAAGTTCTTAGAGCTGCATAATTAATACTTCCTAAAATACAAATATTCATGTTGCTCAGTGAACACACTGAAGAAGTTGCATGTCAGCTTAAAAAAAAACACATGCAGGCAAAACACATGAAAACTTATCTCATGAAGACAATTCAAGGTGCTTCCTGAATACATATCTATTATTTTCAACTCTAGAATCAGACAGAGGATGAAAACTAAACTACTCAAAACTATCATTGTCTTCCATAACTGCCTATTAGATGACTAAATCACATATATCTAAACAATGTGCTGTCAAAAGGTGGAAATCTGCGAAAAATGAAATATAATTCAAATGATCAAAGCTCAAGATTCAAAACGTCATTGTTTTTCGATACGTTTTTATTGGAAGTATCATGTTATTCCATTTTTATCCAATACGCTCACATCCCCTGTGGGTCTTAGCTCATAACAAGCCAACATAACAAGGCTTTAATGTAACTATGATTCATCATGTCATGCATGATACTCCTTAACAGTCATTCAGTTTTCCTCGTCACGGGCCTAGGTATTGCCGTCATGTCCCCTGAGCAGTCAGCTCTTTTCTGACCAATGAACAAATTCAACATAAGAAACTATTGGTAAATGTCAGAAGATTTGTGAAAACTGATGGGATTTTGAGAATACATTTCTTCTTAGGAACAGCGACCCAACGTTCTCAACCTGGATTTTTTAAAATTGTACATACACCCACGGAAAAATTAAAAGACCACTGCAGCATTATCAGTGTGTCTTGTTTTACTTTTTATAGGTTTGTCTTTGAGTTAAAGGATATTTTGTTTATTTTTTATTGTATTCTATAAACTACTGGCATTTTTTCTCTGTGTTGGAATTCAACAGACACTGGAATGGCTGCCATACATGTAGAGATAAAGATTTAAGAACAAATTGGAGTGGGCTCTTCATTTTGTCCGCAGCTGTATAAAGTTATTTGCCCTTTTGGACTTTCTTTTACAACAAGTCACTCTTGACAGATACGTTTTGTTATGTTTTGCTATGATTTTAACTTCAGTATCCATAATAAGTTTAATTATGTTTTTTTTTTAATCAGATGGGCCTCCTACTACTGTTAATGACCTGTTACCTGCATTAATCTAGACAGATTTTGAGTTCACACACTTCCATAATGAAATCGATAAGTCATCAATTTCTAGTCCCATTGTAAAAATGTGTAAATGAGATGGGTGCTCTGTGCTGCTTCATTGTCTGCATCATTAGTTTGTCCAATAGAATCAATGTGCACACTTCATTAGGCAGCATATAGACTTTCAGCCATGGGCATGAAAACAAAATGCAAGGTAAAATCAATTATTACATACAAGTGATTTTTACATTAGTGTTGATTTATCTAACTGTCTTTAGAACAAAGGCCAGTTTGAATTAAACAAGCTCCCACCCTGCTCAAGTCTTTAAGCCAGACAGGAGAGAAAGGTCTGACACTGGACTTTGTGGATTTTCTTAAATTGAGGCCAGTAGAAAACATTTTGTATGATCTTCCTTGTTAGTGGTGCACCTATGATGTATTTTTGTAAACCAACCCAAAATTACTATTGCAAGGGCTCCTTTGACAATAAGCAATGGGATTTTGGTATATTGCAGAAAATAACCTGTGTTTATGATTATTACACATTGTTCAGCAGGGTATTCTCCACATATTGACACCACTTTTAAAATAGATCAAGTGTTATGTTATCGCAGCAGTGAATAGCTAACGTAATGCTATAAACAATCTACATTGCTCCACGTTGACACCGCTGAGCTAAAGACGGACTCGTGTTCGGCGTGAGTCTATGCCATTTCTAAGGCCAATAAAGCTTCAGACATTCAGCAGTGGGGTATTTACTGACGTATTTAATGTCGTAGAACAAAACCTCAAAATCTAAAAAGTTTGCATTACCCACAGACCTTATTTTGGCAAAAACTATTGACTTCGGGATAAGGGAACCCAGATGAGCTAAAATGCTAACCCATTTCCAGTTTCAGGACTCATTCCTCCACCACTATATTAGCGGAAGGGTAAGGTCGAAGATACATGTGAGATTGCAGGTGATATTACCTTAGGCCAGTGGCCGTTCATGGCTTTAGCTTGACTGTTTTATCGTGACTGGGTCACACACATTTAATTAATGTACACTTAAATATGTTACTGAACATTTTCAAGCAAGTCCGTAAAATAATTTGTAATCATATTTGATCAGCACTGCTTGGCCTGCTAAAGCAATGTGAGAAGTTCCAAATCGAGTCAACTACACAAGTATGTTCTTGTTCGATGGCGTGGTCATTCAAACTTCACAAAAGCCATGTGATTAAAAATTGTGTTTCTGTGAAGTGAAGGAAAGGTAACACTTTTTATTTTGCCATTGTTAAATGTGTCGGATTAATGTGCAGTAACAGAAACTTTTGTAAGTGAACACCGTCTACCTGGTTACTTCTGGCCTGTAGGTAATGTCTAATATGGCCCAATTTTGTCTTCAGGGCCTAACTATTTGTTTCTTAATGTTAGGAGAAACAACTTGTTTCATTGTAGACTGTGTACATTGTCCTTGTTTATCCCTTTCACTTTGAAGGCTTTTTTAAACACTATTCTATTTTGCTCATGGCTCAGGGGAACTGAACAGGGACCATTAATCCATCACTTCACTTTTTCCCACCAGGCATCGTTTTTTTAGATTTGATGAGTCAAGTGCAGATTTGCCTGGAGGGCAGGGGTAATGTTTAAGAGCTTCTCTGACAGAGCAATCACAGTGAAAGTTTGGCTCATTTGCAAAGTTATTTGAGTTGATGTAATTATGTACTCTAATGGGTGTAACGGTATGAGCAAGGAGTAGTGTTGCCTGAAAACCAGTTGTCCCTCTGGGTTAAAACACTTGTGTAGACGGACGGAAGTAAGTTTTATAGTGTGTTTTAGAGTAAAGCGCACCGCATATATACTAATATTTTCAGTAAGTCCAATACACACATTTATTGGTGCTTCTTATATGAACTGCTTTAGGCATGTTCTTTTTATGTATTTTTTTCATCTGCAAATACCCAAATAGCTAAAGGCGGTTGCATCAAACTCAAAGTTATTTCTTGGCAAAAATTCCATCCCTGACAAAAAAAAAAAGACACACAATGTTACAATCTAAACTTCCTATTATTAAATAGTTAAATTAGTGCTGCTAATTATGTGATAAATTCCACATCACATATATTGTTTAAAATAAGCAAAAACCCACTTTCTGGGTTTTCAGCTGAAGCGTCCAATATCTAACCTGTTGCTGCCTATAGCTGTGGTACTCCCCAAAGGAGATCGATGCGCTCCACCTTTTTAATAACCTTCATTTAGTGCAGGCCTAACAAATGGAATAATCAGGGGCCATTGATCGCAGCAGTGAGCGCTGCTGGGGCATTATGGGAGTCTCTGAGGGGAGTCGACGGGAATAGGCTGGGAAGTCCCCTGGAGTCCCGTGCAGTTATTAATGAGAGGACAGTGGCCACCAATTATATGCACATGCCCTAAAAGGAAGACATGCACATACAGTATACGCATCTCACTCCTTGTCAACTAACTGTCTCATTCTGTCCTCAGTTCTATCACTGATCAGAATAATTGATTATGGCAAATCCATGAGGTCCAGCATACCTGTTTTTCAAATCAGATAATCAGATTAATGCTAGCTGCCAAATGACCCGGCTGGTCTTGATAGAGATACTTGTTGTTCCTTAATAGGTTCATTGCCTTCCCTTCTTCAATATATAAGTGATTTATTTACATTTTCATGAACTTTTGAAAGTATGGAATTATGTTCAAGAATCAATTTTTATTTTCTATTTCAGCGTGATTTCCCCCCCCCCTTCATATCAGAATAAGAAACGCGTTATTTGCCAAGTAGGTTTACACATAAGGAAATAGCATGTATAAGATTTAAAAAATAAATAGCATACTGGGGTTTTTATTTGTTGAAAAGTATAGTATGATGACGCTAATGTCACTTCCGGCCAAGATTACGGCCCCGCCCACTTTTTGGTGAAAATCCTGCATCAGAGCGATGCAGAAAATAATAGAGTCTTCATGTCTTCAAGCTGCTGAGTCATATATTGCACCTCAGACAACAAATAAATCCAGAGTTCCCGTTTCTTTACTTCCTCTCCAGAAAAAAGGAGAGTAAAAGAAAGGATGTAATTCAGAAATCTCAGTTTCAGTGTCAGCCTGCTGCCTGCCACTCGTCCACCGGCAGACCCACCGGACATCCAGCCCCTATTTATTCTCTGTAAAAACAAAGCTGTCTCTGCCGTCTTGGTTTGAGGGCGCAGCGTCCCTGTTAACCGGTTTAGACAAAACCCTGGCATACAACAATATTAAAATCACTAAAATAAAATATGTACATTATACCAGAACTTTAAGTGGGATTAGCAATTAATTTATTTTGTGTGACAATAGCAATGATAATGCTGTTGTTTCCACAGCTAATTAGCTGGTAGGAAGTAGCAAGCCATTGCTTACAGAGTGAAAAGGTTCAGAAAGTTGTTGCAACAATTGATAGTAAACATATGATATTGCCACCACTCATCCATCCATCTTCTCCAGCTTAGCCGTCAGGGTCGTGGAGGTAACAGCTCCAGCAGAGAGCCCCAAACTTCTCTTTCCCTGGCCACATCAACCAGCTCTGACTGGGGGATTCCAAGACGCTCCCAGGCCAGTGAAGAGATATAATCCCTCCACCTGGTCCTAGGTCTACCCCTCGGTCTCTTCTCAGCTGGACGTGCCTGGAACACCTCCCTAGGGTGGCATCCTCACTAGGTGCCCGAACCACCTCAACTGGCTCCTTTCAACGCGAAGGAGCAGCGGTTCTACTCCGAGTCCCTCCCGGATGACTGAACTTCTCACCTTATCCCTAAGGGAGATGCCAACCACCCTGCGAAGAAATTCCATTTCGGCCGCTTGTATCCGCGATCTCGTTCTTTCGATCATGACCCATCCTTCATGACCATAGGTGAGGGTAGGAACGAAGATGGCCCGGTAGACGGAGAGCTTTGCCTTCTAGCTCAGCTCTCTTTTCGTCCCAACGGTGCGGTAAAGTGACTGCAGTACCGCTCCCGCTGCTCCGATTCTCCGGCCCATCTCACGCTCCATTGTTCCCTCACTCGAGAACAAAACCCCGAGATACTTGAACTCCTTCACTTGGGGTAAGGCCTCATTCCCTACCTGGAGTGGACAGTCCATTGGTTTCCTGCTGAGAACCATGGCCTCAGATTTGGAGGTGCTGATCCTCATCCCCGCCGCTTCACACTCAGCAGCGAACCGATCCAGTGAGTGCTGAAGGTCACAGACCGATGAAGCCATTAGGACCACATCATCTGCAAAAAGCAGTGGTGCAATCCTTAGCCCACTGAACTGCAGACCCCCTCCCCCACGACCACGCCTCGAAATCCTGTCCATGAATATCACAAACAGGATTGGTGACAAAGCACATGTAGACCGAATGAGCGTACTCCCAGGCCCCCTCCAGGATCTTTGAGAGAGTAAAAAGCTGGTCCGTCGTTCCACCACCAGGACAAAAACCACATTGTTCCTCCTCAATCTGAGGTTCGACAATCGGCCGGACCCTCCTTTCCAGCACCTTAGAGTAAACTTTCCCGGGGAGGCTGAGTAATGTGATGCCTCTGTAATTGGCACACACCCTCTGATCCCCCTTTTTTTAAAAGAGGAACCACCACCCCGGTCTGCCACTCCTTCGGTACTGTTTCCGACTTCCACGCAATGTTGATGAGACGTGTCAACCATGACAGTCCCTCAACACCCAGAGCCTTCAGCATTTCTGGGCGGATCTCATCCACCCCCCGGGCTTTGCCACTGTGGAGTTGTTTGACTACCTCAGTGACTTCCCCCAGTGAGATTGGAGTTGATCCCCCTTCATACTCCAGCTCCGCCTCTAACATAGAGGGCAGAGTTGTCGTATTCAGGAGTTCCTCAAAGTGTTCCTTCCACCGCCCTAACTCCCTATCAGTTGAGGTCAACAGCCTCCCATCCTTACTGTACACAGCTTGGATGTTTTCCCTGCTTCCCCCTCCTGAGGTGTCGGACGGTTTTCCAGAACAACTTTGGTCCCGACCGAAAGTCCTTCTCCTTGACTTCTCCGAACTTCTCCCACACCCGCTGCTTTGCCTCAGTCACGGCTGAGGCTCCTGCCCCTCTGACCTGTCGATACCTTGCAACTGCGTCATATATCAGATATCATATATCATATCCCAGAACGCCTCCTTCTTCAGTCGGACGGCTTCCCTGACCACCGGTGTCCACCAGGAGGTTCGAGGGTTACCGCCCCTTGAGGCACCTAAGACCTTGAGACCACAGCTCCCCGCCGCAGCTTCAGCAATAGAAGCTTTGATCACCGCCCACTCAGGTTCAATGTCCCCAGCCTCCACAGGGATGCCTGAAAAGCTCCGCCGGAGGTGTGAGTTGAAGGCCTCCTGGACTTGGGATTCCTCCAGACGTTCCCAGTTCACCCTTACTACACGTTTGGGCTTACCAGGTCTGTGTATAGGCTTCCCCTGCCACTCGACCCAACTCACCACCAGATGGTGATCAGTTGACAACTCCGCCCCTCTCTTCACCCAAGTGTCCAAAACATGCGGCCTCAGGTCCGATGATACGATAACAAAATCGATCATGGACCTTCTGCCTAGGGTGCTCTGGTACCACGTACACTTATGAGCATCCTTATGTTCGAACATGGTGTTTGTTATGGCCAATCCATGACTAGCACAGAAGTCCAGTAACAAACCACCACTCCGGTTCAGATCAGGGGGGCCGTTCCTCCCAATCACGCCCCTCCAAGTGTCTCCATCATTGCCCACCTGTGCGTTGAAGTCTCCCAGCAAGACTAAGGAGTCCCCTTCAGGAGCCCCATACAGGACTTCTTTCAGGGTCTCCAAGAAGGCTGAATACTCTGAACTGCTGTTTGGTGCATAAGCACACACCACAGTCAGAGTTTTCCCCCCCATGACCCGCAGGCGTAGGGAGGCGACCCTCTCGTCCACTGGGGTAAACTCCAAGAAAGCGGCACTCAACCGGGGGCCTGTGAGTATCCCCACACCCGCTCGGCGCCTCACACCTTGGGCAACTCCGGAGATGAATAGAGTCCAACCCCTATCAAGAAGTAAGGTTCCAGAGCCGACGCTGTGCGTAGAGGTGAGCCCCACCAGATCCAACTGGTAACGCTCCATCTCTTGCAGAAGCTCCGGCTCCTTCCTCCCCAGAGAGGTGACGTTCCACGCAGCTTCTGCCGCCCGGGTCTGGTCCGTCGAGACCCTCTGCTTTCACTGCCACCCTTCTGGCAGCGCTCCCGACCCCATCGCTGTTTCCCGTAGGGGTTGGGCCCGCGGGACGGGGAAGCGGAGGTGTTACCCACTTTGCTTTTTCAGGCTGTGCCCGGCCGGGCTCTGTGGCAAGCCCGGCCACCAAAAAAGTCAAGGGCGCCGACGAGTCCTCCTTCTGGGCCTGGCTCCAGAAGGGGACCCTGGGCTTCCTCTGGGCCAGGTATCCTCGCTTTCATGTATGTTTTCCATGAGGTCTTTTGAACCCACCATTCATTAATATTAATATTTTTGTACGGTTGTGGTGAAAGATACTCTCTCGACCAAACTACCCTTGTATGTTTTTGTGTAAAAAGAGACGAATCGCACCATAAACAAAGTTCAACAGGATTATTTTCAAATGTTCAGTTGATATCACATTGAAATTGGCATTATAAATGCTTTAGGTCGTGATAATCATGTAGTAAATACTCTAATATGGTAAAAGCCCTACTTTGGTCACATGATTAACTCCATCCGCTGATGTCATCTGCTAGAAACCCCCCCGGAAAATTGGACCTGGTCTTTACATTGGCATGCTTTTTTACGGACAAGTTGTTTTCTGCCTGCTTTAATTAATATTAATTTGAGCTTATGGATATATAACAAAAAGGTTTAAGGTCGGACCGTTTCCCCCAAGGGTAGGAATTAATTAATTGCTGTGAGCCATGCAAGTTTACCAGCGTGTTACCTCTTACCCAGCCAGCTCTTTCCAAACCTGATAGATGGTCTACTTGTTTTTGTTTTCAATGTGAGGTAATATGTGAAATACACAAGCAGCTCAATCAATGAAAATAATGTGGACCACATCTGTGTGCCGTCACGCTCCAACGCCGCGTTGCACTCGGATGATGAGGCGGAACAGAAAATCACTGTCCCTCATTCATCTGTATTATTCTCATGCAAATGAATATCAAATGCATTATAAATTGCTTCCGTTGGATGCCGCACAGGAACAAATAATATTATCAAGGCTGTTTTATATTAGGATGGTAATTGTCCCGCCATCTTGAGCCACTTAATTGTAATCAACACTAGTATAGCCTCTTTACCACACAATACCTCAGGTGATTCTGACTTTATTTTTACAGAGTCTCTGTATGTTGAGTAAAAAAATCTTGACTTGAAGAAATGAAATGGTAGCTTATCATTTCGTTGAGGGAGTCAACAGATTTCTTTGACATTTACCTAACATAACACTAACGTCTTTCTGCCTCTCTGGTCTTTGCATTAGAATGTGTGCTGTCATTTCAGCTGTTGTATTTCAAAGGGCAAACCTTCCCACTTGAGTCTGTGCTTTTGTAATATTTTTTTTAGATATACGTAAATGTCTTTTCCAAGGATATTGGTGTAGATATTTTGCAACCCCTTCAGAGTTTACAGAAAAACATGGATATTATATATTTAACATGGAGTAAATATATATGGTGTATCTCTAGTGCCTAACAAGCAGTGGGGCCACCGTTAGCATGCCTAACCGCTTCAATCTTCATTGAGTTTTCTGTCACTGAGGTTGTTCTTGAAGGAATCCCTCCCAATTCTTTGAAGGCTGAAGGAACAGAAAATCTTTACAGAAGGACCCATGAAACATCACTGAGTTTTAGATGTGGTCAATAGGGAGGCTATCATTGGCGTTTAGCCTATTCCTAGAGTTCATGAAACAACTCCCGAGCCATCATTCGATTCAAACATACTGTTAGAGATCCATAACTTGGCAAGAGACAGCCGAATCTGAGGCATCCGATGATTTTGTGTTGATGCAAGGTTATATAAATGATATGGAGATATTATTCATGTACCGTCATATTGCTTATTTTTCTGGATTAATTGATTTCACAGGTGTATGTCTTTTGTTGGCAGTTTTGTTTGCCTCACGGTTGTTTGGGAATCCCACCCTACTTTAAGCAGTGAATATTTTGTCTCCTTGGTTTAATTTTTCATGGTCACTGGGGTATTCATTGTGCATATAGTTGTGAACCCAGGCATTAAACTAGCGTGGGTCCCATTCATTAGGATGGGTCCATGAGTTACGCCATGCAGGCGGCAAAAGGGCGAAAGGTCAGGTGAGGTCAGGTGAAAATGTATGAAGCCACACACACCGACTCGGTGTGTGTGGGGAGGCATGTCTAGTCTTGTCCTGCCGAGTCCCACTAGCACATTGACCTTTTACTGTGTTGGAGGGAAAGCAGAAGCTACCTTAATTACCTTCTCAATGAAGGTCCGCCTAGCCATGTTCAGCCATGGGATTTATCCAACTCACTGTACACACACGAGGGTCTACATTACACAAAGAGACGGTATCTTACACTACCTGTTAAAGGTCACCCGGCATTCTTGCATTGACCTCCATAGCAGGGTAATGTGTTCCAACCTCAGTGTTGACATTATCCAGCTGATGGACAGGGAATATTTCACTTTGGATTTTCATGTTGGCAGTGCAGCTCTAGGGAAGGCAATGTTGGTCCGTCTTTCATTTTTGTCAAGACAGAAACATTTTGCAGAACTATTATATTGATTGCCCTTTACATCTACAGAAATGTATGGTTTTTAGAGCATATTCCCACCGATGTTGGTGATCTCCTGACTTTGCTGCTGGTGCAGTTAACCCGTCAAAGGTTTCACTTCCAGAATATATACGCTTGTTGGACTAAAACAAACATTTTGAACCAATATTACTGATTTCAGAAGGATGAATCCAAATGACTTTGATTATCCTTCTACCCTTTGCACGCTAACACGCTGAACTTAAACAGTGAAAAAGGTAACCGCTTTAACTACTGTAATTTACATGAGCATGTAAGCATTTGTTAACCGCTGTGCCCCAGAACAGTCTAAGACCACAGAAATTGAGCCGGCAATCAAGGCAAATTTTGTAGGTGGCCAAAGACAATCATGTGATGTCAAAAAACACATCTTTTTCCCATTGACTAACATTGGAAAAGAGGCAATTTTAGCTAATTAAACTACCCAATATGAAAAGTTCAATAGCCGTTATTGAAATCATTAATTTAATCATTTAGCTGAGCTGAGTCTGGATGTGAAGCTGTCGTGACGGAGTGTTAGGGAGGCAGGGCTTAGGGAAAACACAAGTGTGCATGCTCTATGGATCCAATTGGAGGAATATCAGGCTACTTTGTACTCAAGAGTCTTTCCATCTTGTATTGACCAACTTTTACTGGAATGAACTGGGCCCGCCTCCAACGCCGTATCCAGTTCTTTTAATACATCCATGGTACAATATTTTTGTCAATGTATGTCTGAGGTTCCTCGCAGTTTTGGGGTTTATTTTATAGTTTTGCGCCCTTATGTTGCTCATCTTATTGACCTTTTCGTGAATCTTTTTGCACAGACAAATTAAGGCAAGAACCTTTTGAAATGATCCATGTTACCAATTGGGCTTTTATTCTTTTTTTTTGTGATCAATTTTTTATTGAATGGGCTTTTATTCTTGACATTTTTATTACTGTTTGATATTAAAAGTTTATGTGGAGAAATAATGCTCGGGCAGTGCATTATTTTTATGCATTATTGTTTCGCTTTTTAACAGAAACTCCTGAAAAATGTATTTAATTAATCATTATTTTCTTTTTATACCGCTGTCTGTCCTTTTTCTTGATCCCTTGATTTGACCAGATTTCGATAAAAACTGTTCCCAAAGAGCAGCGAAAACGAATGGAGACCTTTTTAAAGAACCCTGCGTGTAGCTGACCTTAATTGGAGCCAAGGGGACATGCAGGGCCTGGAGTTCAAGGGCTGTCTGTCTCAGAGTAAACACTACCGGGCTGTGATTCACAAATTGACACGGTGATGAAACAGTGACTGGTCCCTTCAGGTCAAGCAGTGCCAAAAAGAAACAGTATCCTGCTGAGGCCAAAAGTGGGGACCGGTAATCCACTGAGCTTCCTTTCCAACTAACTAAACCAAAACCTGAACCCTGAGGAAAATCTCTACTCTTTATAACAACATATTTCTTACTTCATCCAAAAGATGATATGTTGTCACTAATGTACATTTTTTTGAGTTAAGACGCATAGATGTGTTGAACTGACACATCTGTTCAAAGAATATGTTCATGTCTATGTATGAAATGTATCATAAAGCCTGGATAATGGGAAATCATTGATTTGGAAAGGGGAAATATGACTTTGACTGTAAGCAGTATTTATTCTACCATGGTTTTATTTTATTTTGAACTAACTGAGCTTGATGGCGGTAAAGAGGAATATATAAAGTCTTTTCTCACCACATCATGAAATGTTTTCTTTTCAGTTAGTACAGGGGTTGTTCAGTGACTCTTTTCTAAATGAGTATCTATGTTTGTTTAAAATGGGACAAACATAGTTTTTGTTAAAGTACGATCCAGGAAGTCCAGTTGGTGCAGCAGATTCTAAAATGACTACAAAGCAGTTTATTATACTCTGAGGCAAGATTTTAAGCTCTGGAGAGTTTTCCCAGCAGCAATTATTGTATCCTTTGTTGCGACAATTCCCGTGCTAACATTAGAAATACACAGTTCACATTGCAAAGTGTTCTTTGAGGGATTTGCGCTTGTGTTTTTGAATGGCCAGTGCAGATCTCTACTGGATGATGTGACGTTGTGGCCAAGGTTGCAACAGACTCCTGCATGGACACCCCCGCTATGTTGCCTAACTGTGTGTGTGTGTGTGTGTGTGTGTGTGTGTGTGTGTGTGTGTGTGTGTGTGTGTGTGTGTGTGTGTGTGTGTGTGTGTGTGTGTGTGTGTGTGTGTGTGTGTGTGTGTGTGTGTGTGTGTGTGTGTGTGTGTGTGTGTGTGTGTGTGTGTGTGTGTGTGTGTGTGTGTGTGTGTGTGTGTGTGTGTGTGTGTGTGTGTGTGTGTGTGTGTGTGTGTGTGTGTGTGTGTGTGCCTGCCATATGACTCATAAATCGGTGGTTTTATTTCAGATTGACTGTTTGTCATCCATCTCACTTCCTGCTTCAGTGGTTTTCTGTGTCATGGGTCATTAACTTGGATTAAGTCTGGATTCAGTCTGTTATGCTTACTCCCTTCTTTTTAATTTAAAACAGGACTTTCCTAGTGAAGTATATTAAAATAACAATGACAGTTGCGAAATTGAAGTTAAAAATACGTATAAGTATTAATTCAAACAATCTCGATCATCATTTTGGCTAAAATCACGCTGCCCTTGAGTTTGGTGTTATCTGCAACTTTTTGCGTCAAATTCATATTAACAGGTATTTTTAAATGTTTATGAACGTCAGCTCCTCTACCCTTGGAAATCTGTTTCTCTAGAAAAGAGTTGCATGCTTTTGCACAATTTAATAATACACAAACATAACACAACACATGATAAACAGTGCAGGAAGAGGCAAAAAACCCATTGGGCTCATTTAAAGCCTCTACTTAAAATGTTAAAAATCACAATTTTATATCAAACACAAGATCAATATACCAACAGTTGCCTAAACTGACCCAAAAAATAATCTTAAAATAAAAATGCCACCAGAAATTCGTGATTGCAGCCTGACAGACTTTTGGACTGCAGGTAAGCCTCCTGATTGGAGGGACACCAGCCTCAGTGTTAGACATAATGGCGTCTCTGGACCAGATAGGGTAGGGAAGACTGTAACTCTTTTTCTCAGTAACTCCTGTTGAGTGTCCCCGAGGCGAGACCCTTGACCTTTAACCACCCACTGAGCTTCAGTGGCTGGCAGCAGCAGAACGTGGTTACATACTGAATACCAGCATGTGTGCTCAGCCTAGTTCCTCGGATGAATTCAATATTTAATGTTGTTATGATAAAAATAAGAATGATTTGATTGGTCTGCAGGGGTGGGAGAAGTAGTCAGATCTTGTACTCAAGTAAAAGTATAAGTACCAGAGTGTAGGAATACTCTGTTACAGTAAAGTCCTGCATTCAAAATGTTACTTACGTTGTACAAAAGTCGAAAAAAGAAAAGTAGCGACAGTAAAAGTAGTCATTGTTTGATTGGTCCATTTCAGAATAATATCTCTGATATGTTTTATAATGATTGATCATTAAAGTGTTCTCAGAGCTGGTAAAGGTGCAGCTAGTTTCAATGGCTCTGTATACTGCAGGGTAGCTGCTGAATTTACTCCAGGTGAACTAAAGTCTGATTTAAGGGCTGATTATATTTACCATCATTAATCCAGATCTGTAAAGTAACTAAAGGTGTAAAATAAATGTAGTGGAGTAAAAGTACAACGTAGCAACAAATTGAATTAATCAAGTAAAGTGCTAGTACCATAAAATGTTACTTAAGTACAGTACTTGAGTAAAGGTTCCTAGTTACTATCCCTCTCTGCTGGTCTGTTTCTATTTGATCATTGATGTTGTGTTTCTCCTCCCTCAGATGAAGACTGTGAGTGTAGCGCTGGTGTTGTGTCTCAACGTGGGAGTGGACCCTCCTGATGTGGTCAAGACCTCCCCCTGCGCCCGGCTGGAGTGCTGGATAGGTTAGTACACACACACACACACACACACACACACACACACACACACACACACACACACACACACACACACACACACACACACACACACACACACACACACACACACACACACACACACACACACACACACACGTGTGATGTGATAAAGTGGGTTCATCTTAAATACGATGCACACATTTCATTTTATTTAGCTGACTTTTTTTTATCCAAAGTGACTTAGAATCCGTACAATTTACCATGAAGATACAAAATCAAAATAGCGTCTACATTAGCTTTCAATAAGCCAAACCATTTTAAGAAAATGAGAGGTTAAGTTTGCGTTTACGATGCAATTGTTATCAGGGCAAATGCACAAACTCACTGTAGAATATTGTAGGTAAAAATAACACAGTTTTGTTTAAAAACTTCTCAATTGTAGTTTCTCTGATGTCCTACATTAAAATTCTTACTCAATGACCATCAATCGATGGGTTCTTTTTCATCTTTTGTAACACTGTGCTTGTTGTTTGTTCATTTGTCAAATATAGGATGAAAGGCATCTCAATGTGTAGCATTGGCGCCAAGTCGACATTGAACCACTCCCTGTGTCACCCTTTGGGGGAACTGTTCTTAAACTTGGTGCGTCTAAAAAAAAGCAATACCTTATTAACAACTAATATAATTCACAAAATCCACAAATACAGTCTATTCATCGTTTTTATCAATCAACTTCAGTGCGGTGGCTTTAGTTATGTCCTTGCCTTGGTTGGTCCAGTGTACTGGTATTGGAACAACTATTGTAAAGCACCACTAGCATTATTGTAGAACCTTGTCTTGTCTTGTTTGACATCACCCTGAAACATTGACACATTCCTCTTTCAATTTATATACATCTAATTGTGGTGTGTAAGAAGGAAAGGCATCCACTCGCCTTTTAAGGTGTCTGGGTGTTCCATCTTACCCGAAGAAAAAAAATATCAGGCCAAGTGGCAGCATGTAGTGGCTGGACCAAAAGCCTATGGGTCAAAAGGTTATTACGTACTGGTAAGCCATGCAAGGTGACAACTCCAAAAAGTTTCACATTTACTTTGTAGCATTTAAACAGATCATTCTCATGTGAGCTAAATTCATAAGGTGTTTGCGCACTAAGGATGAAACTACCTGCCCCCACCCACCAGAACCAAAGAAAATGGCACAAACAACAGAAGAAGAAACGTCTCCATCGAGAGATAACCTCACAACCATTGTCTGGCTCCCCTGAGACCTCTTGACTGTGTGAAGTGAAGAGAGAACAGTGTCCTCATCTTGCAGACCTGCCACTCAGTTTTTGAGACGGTGTTTTGGAATATTAAAGAGTAAAGGTAGAGATGAGGTCTTTAAATATACCAGGTGTTTGATTTATGAAAAATGCAGCAGCTGAATCCTTAAACAAGACTGACATCTGCATCTCATTTCCAGTTTCATCACATCAGAAAATGATCTAATTCTATAAGCTGATAATACAATATGAGCCATTTGATCACGGAACAAAACTTTGTTGATCAAAAACAGTTCAAAGCTGCATTTCTTTATTGGAGCAGTTGAACGTTTACGTTTAAAAGGGAATATTCAATAAAAATGTGGTTTATCGCACTTTGACATTTTCTCCTGAACTTTTTATAGTATAATGATTTTACAAGCTCTGTATAGCTGATATTTTTAAATGCTAACTTTTTATCCTCCCAGAATACTTGTAGCCGCATTGTCTCTGTACCAAAGTCTCTTAGGACTTGTCAGTTGCTTCAAAATGCTGCGGTATTGAAAACTAAAAATAACATTTACTCCTGTATTGGCTGCTCTGCACTGGCTCCCTAATGGCCATCATATCTTAAAGAGCTCATTATAGCTCAAAAACACTATACCTTACTGTCCCACAAGGGCATTTCTTTCCAAGAATGCAGGGTCATCGGTTGTTCCTAGAGTCTCTAAAAGTACAATGGGGGCCCGAGACTTCAGCTTTCAAGCTCCTCTGCTGTGGAACCAGCTCCTGGTATGGAGGCAGACACTGTCTCCATATTTAAGAGCAGGCTTGAGACTTACATTTTTCATAAAACTTATAGGACAGGCTGGCTCAGGTCGGTGAGTTTAGCCTTTCATCTCTCTTGCCCTGTTTCTGTTTCTCTCTAACTGTATACAGTCTTTTCCCATAGATGCATGATACTCAGCATCCAGGCCCTCATCCCCTGAATTCAGTTATTTTAGTTTGAATCTCTCATCTGGCAGGAGACCAGTAATAAAGTCTTCACTCAAAAGTGATCTGTTTCATTTTGCAAAGTCAGTATTTTGAAAACCGACATGGCTCTTCAAAATGTGGTTTCAAAACAAAACTCTTCATCTCTTCCCGACATGATTTGACATAAAGATGAGATGCTACCACTATTTTTCACTGTGATATTTGTTCGAACAGAGACTGAATCCATCTCTGTATTTAAATAATTGCCGCTGAAGGCGGTATATATGCAGAAAAATAAGTGTCCTGGTCCTTAACATCTGTGGTGGCTCAGCAGGTGCCGTGGGGCTCCTGTCTGATGCCCATGGGTTTGTGCCCCCAGAACACAAACTAGAGCTGAAGCCTCTGGCTCCCATTGTACTTTTGGAGACTCCAGGAACAACTAATAACCTTGCATAAAGCATATCAGTATGTCCTGCAACTTGCCAATACCTCCTCTCTGCCTGCTGAGCGCAATTTAATCCGTCTTCAATCTAGACTTTGCTATTCTTCAGGCCATATTGATTTACTCTCATCAATATCTAAACCTGAAGTGCTGCTGCTTTTTTCTCTCCATACTCTGCTTTTATCATAACAGTAAAATCCTTTGCTGCTGCCATCACGGCATGAAAGGCTCTCTGCCTGTAACATGAATCTGCTTTTTTTTGTAGGGATGTGTATTGGCAACAATCTGGCTATGTGATTCATATCATGGTTATTTCATTTTTTTACGTTATTTTTTAAGAAGGGGCAGGTACAGTTGAGGCCAAAATTATTAGCCCCCCTTATGAAATTAGACAAAACCATTGATTTCTCCATGGAAAAGACCACAAGTGTTTATAGTGTATTTGTTTCCAAAATAACAAAGACAAAATGTCCACTAAGTTTGATTAGGATATTTTATTCAGACACTGAGTTGAAACAAGAAAGGGAAAAAATGAGACATCCAAAATGATTAGCCCTCTGGCCATTAATAGTCAACAGTGTACCCTTTCTGAGCCACCACTGACAACAACCTCTTAGAGTAGTTCTTTACTAGGTGGGCACAGGTCTCCTGAGGGATTTGGCACATTCTTCCATTGCAAATTGTTCCAGCTGGTCCAAATTGCGTTGTTTCCGAGCATGGACATTCACTTTGAGCACCCGCCACCGATTCTCAATAGGATTGGGGTCTGGGCTCTGTGCGGGCCACTCCAGGACCTTGGATTTGGTATCCTTCAGGAACTGTTGGACCAATTTCGATGTATGCTTTGGCTCATTGTCTTGTTGGAAGACTCAGCGATGACCTAACGCTAGACTACGAGCAGAGTTCTGCATATTATCCCTCAAAATTTCAACATCTTTTTCTTTTTTCATGATGCCATGCACCCGAACAAGGCTCCTTATGCCTGAGGCTGAAGACAGCCCCACAGCATGATGCTCCCACCACCATGTTTAACTGTGGGAACTGTGTTCTTAGGGTTGAAGGCCTTTCCCTTTCTTCACCAAACATAAGCAACATCCATGTGTCCAAACAGTTCCGGTTTAGTCTCACTAGCCCAAAGCACAGACTTCCAAAACTCATCTTTACATTTCAAATGTTCACGGGCAAACGTCAGTCTGGCTTTGATGTGCCGCTCTTTGAGTAAAGGGGTTCTTCTGGGACGATGGCCCTTAAGTCCACCATGATGGAGAGCCCTCACAACTGTGTTCCTTGAAACATCAACTCCAGAAGAGGCCAGGTCAGCAACAATCATCTTGGCAGATGTCCGGGGCTTCTTGCTGACATCTGACTATTTTCCTCTCTGGAGTTCTTGGAGGTTTGTTTCTTACAGAATTTGTCTCCTTGTACTTGGCAATGATGCAACGTACAGCGGTTCTATGATGCTCAGGTGTTGTTAGGAAGCCAATTGACTGCACAGGTGTGGTTTGAAAGCTGATTGGTTAATTAGGTGTGTTTTGAAAGCAAACATTCACATGGGGGGGTAATATTATTGACCACCCTATCATGGGGGCTAATATTTTTGACCACCCCATTTTTCCCTATGTTTGATATAAAGCAAGCCTAAAAATGTATTTTATATTCCAAAGTGTACAAAAAGCTACTAAATAGCACTGGTGAATGTTTGATTATATCAAGTTTTATCACTGCTGCAAACATTGGGAAGAATTTTAGGAAAATGTTCCATAATTCCTGGGGGGCTAGTGCTGTCAACCAATTAAAAAAAACAAAACGTGTTAATAACAATAATAATCTGTCTGTAATCATGGTCAATCACGTTTAAAATACTGGTATTAACTTGTATTTCAGCGGGAGATGAAACAGCCGCGCTGGTATTACGGGAACAACTTTTGGTAAAACTCGGTTATGTGAGAAATCTGGGTTCATTTTATATAGGCGTTAGGTTTTTATTGAATCAGATTATGAAAAACTGTCATAGTATACAGAACACACACCAATATGCTTACAATCTCAGTAAAAAAAGCACTTTTTTATGCCTTCAGAAAATTGGGAATTGCATCTGTAACATTCAACATGATGGCATAACATGTTGTGCTAATCATTGCATGTGAACATTCATTAAACACGATAGTCAGTTCTATATCATAAAACATTGCAATACTAGATATTATAGATTGTAGTGATAATAGATTTCCAGGTTTGATTTCACTCCGTTTCTTGGATGTTCTTATAATGACACAATACCCTAGCCAATTCCCCCCACTTAATGACTCATGCAGTAAAGCAAATACATCAGCAGTGTTTTTTAAAGCGTTTTAGATGTACATCTTCTGGTTTGTTTTATTTTACCAATACATTTCTATTTCAACATGCGGCAGGTGCAACAGTACTAACCCATTTACTCCTAAAACGCCTGCAAAAAATGGCTCTAAAACCCTATGTATAATAGATAAAAAACGGGGTGGGGAAAGTCCTCTACAAAAGGATCATCAGGTACAAAAACTTCTACTTCCACCTCCCTCTCAAACTCCTCATTCTCTCCCAATTCCAAATCGCTGCCGTCGCTGTCAAAATATTTGTCGATCGTAGCCATTTTTGCCTTTAAAAAAGTTTTAAAAAAACAAACGAATGTCTGATTGATTGACGTGATTGTCGGCGAACCACACGACATTTGGGTGGTCACGTGGTTTAAAAAACCCAACAAGACCCACTTCATGTGTATTTGAACCAATGACAGTGTGTTATATGCTGCATGCCTCATGAAAATGACGACAAATCAACAATGTTGCGCTACGCTGCAGCTGGCAGGAGCTTCAAAGTTGCGCTACGCAGCAGCCGGCGGTAGATGGAATGTTGCGCTGCGCAGCATCCGGTACAAATGGGTTAAGCTGAATCTTTCAGATAAGTTTCAAATTTTAATGGTATGTATCATGTATCTTCCAGGTGTTCGGTCCAGATGGAGCGTGTGACTTTGACCTGTTTGCTTTGTGTGAATGAATGTTCTTACACTCTGTTTTCTTTCCAGATCCTCTGTCCATGAGTCCACAGAAGGCCCTGGAGACCATAGGGGCCAACCTGCAGAAGCAATATGAAAACTGGCAACCCAGGGTGAGTGGGTTTATTCCATTTCTTGAATGTTCTTATAATGACACAATGACCCGGACACTCTTATTGACACCACCTAAGGAAACATAGAGTTGAAGCAAATAAGCCTTCCAAGAAAAGCTTAGGAATGAAAATAAAGGAATCATGAGCAAACACCCTATTACTGTTTGTCTGGCATCCACTAAGCCTTTCTCATTTCTTTAAAAGATGTTTCAGATTCCTGTGTTGATGTTTGCAGATAGTCAGCGAATGAGTGTGTTTGAGGTGTAAGCCAAGTCCACAAAGCATAAAAATGCTGGACACCCCCCCACTACTATATCAGTAGGGGCTTTTGACACAATGGCATCTATTGATTTTTAGCATGATTTCTCTGGACTTGACTTTAAAGATATCCATTTCTACTCTCTGATGGTTTCAAGTTTTACTTCAGGTCAATCGTGCACTAAAATGTGCAAGCCTGGCAGACAAAACATGGGATGTGAGTGAAAGAAAGGACAGTTACTGCAGCTGTCATGGTTACTGTGGCTTTTCACTATATATTTGTTTTTTGTGGTTATATCCCATCGTGTAGGTCTAATAGACCATCTGTATGCATGTATGCCAACAAAAACACATGCTTTAGAGAGAAATTCACATTTCTAAACCGATGCATCATTGCTATCTTCAAGTGTTACAAGTTTATGTGCGTCCTAGCATTCCTATCAAGGACAGCAGTAGTTCTCATCGGCTTCTAGCTAAAAGCAAGCTCAGTATTTTCCTAGAGGCTCCTCAGTCTGTTGTTCACGAGAAGCACCTGAAGTTTTCCAGCATCAAGCCTTAGGGTTGGAGCCTATGGCAAGGGCAGACCCCCACCTTCTTAAAAATTCCCAACCCAAAGATCTGTATGATGTCCACCAAATGGGGTATTCTTAACCCCGTACAATAGGAAAATGTTAGTTCTCCCAATGGATTCATCTTTTTTCCTCTGTCATTATCCCTGTCACTACCTGATTTGCATGCCTGCCGATTAGCATTGCGCAAGTTCAAGGCGGTCTGCCATATTGGGCAGCTACGTACAGCAACTCAACTAGGACATTTGACAGAGAGGCGTTCCGCAGAGAAGAAAAGAAAAACTCAAAACACCTGACAACATCAATCTGAGCAACAGAGATGATTTATCATTATTACAACGTTATTTCCCAATTATTGGAGGATAACTCCTTTTGAGCTGGTTAAGTATATTCTAAGAATAAGTGAGAAATGGATTTAACTTTGACAGCTATCATAGTGAAGTTATATTTACTGTAAATGTATGCGATCATTTATTGCATTAACAATTCAAAACTAATTCTTAACTGGGAAATGTCCATTTATGTAAAATTAGGAATGTATTAGTCTGGCCAAACTTTCTATGTTGAGAATCCTGGAAAAGGGAAATGACTTAAAAGATTTTCCTTAAAAAAGTTCATTCAAGAACAAAACACTGTTATAAAATCAGTGTTTTTCTCATGTGACATTTACTTAGCAATGTGAAAGGTCTTTCCCAGCTTTGGAATTTGTGACTCGTGCATGCGCAATGCAAATCGGGCAGCCGTCTGGACATCAAGTCCTACTTGGGTTGCTGTACGTAGCTGTCTAATATGAGGGACCACCTCGGCCATGCATGCAAATCGGGGAGTGACAATCCCTATCCGTTTTCTGAATTAGCTTACCTGCTTACTAGCTGGCTAAACAAGTATTTACAAAGAAAATATGAATAGAAGCGGATTATTGGTAAATATAAATATGATAAATGAATACATCGGTTACACGTTTTAGACCTCCGTTCATTTGTCTCTTTCTTGTCAACGATGAACTTCGATTTTAGGAATGAACAGACAGACATTTAGCAGGTGCAACAATATACAGTAAGTCAGATAACCTGCCGTAGTGAAAGCAGATTAAAGCATCACCATGGCCACACTCCTCCAATTAGTGAGTACATTTAGAAATGTGTATCTCTGTCAGCTGTGTTCATTGTGTCATGGAACTCTGGACCAGCAGCTTCTTCTCTGCTGTACCCAATATTTATTGTCCACTCTTTACTCTATCAGGACCTTTTTAGCTGACTTTGGTTCTTGATTAAACTTGAAATACAATGAGGTGATGAGAGCAATTAAAGTGATCTTATGTTTCATGTAGGCATTTATGAGCCAAATACCAATTGCATTAGTGGTTGAATTTGATGGAACTAAAGATGCATGCCATGTTTGCCTCGTTCCTTTATCTTCTTTACTCTTCTTTGCTGTGTCAAATATGTGTCCTTTGGGAAGTTAAAGAGAAAGAATAAGCAAACACTTGGCTAAGATCTGAGGGTTGGAGCTGTGCTGCATTGGCAGATATTGTATTTGAATTGCATTTCAAACCACCTGTGAATATGTGTTAAATCCAGTCAGAAAGCATTGGAAGTCTTCTTGTTTTTTCTTCCCTTTTTGTAACAAATGCTGTTTCGTATAAGATTAGTCAAAAAAATAAGACAGATTTGAGCTGTCTGTTAACCTCAGAGTGAAAGTGGAGGAAGATGAGGATTGTTTGTATGCCAGGGGGAGAGACAAATGGACAAGGTGAGAGGACAGTTTGTTGCCATGTTTCTGGGGACAGTGGAAACCTACTTAGCAACAGAAAACATCTTTTAAATGAGGAAGTAAAACAATGTGGCTGTTTGGTGAGAACCTGAGGAAAGAAGGAGACGGAGGAAGATGTGTTTCTGGAGGGGGCAGCTAAAGGAATGTAGGCTCAGGCTCTAGAGGTCAGCAGCAAATGGTGGTAGGAGTGCAGGAGGAGGAGTGGGAGGGTGAGAAAGCTGTTCCTTCTATTTTCCCTCCTGCAGAATCACAGCTCCGCAGCACCCCACCACAGAGCAGCGTTCGCCAACACACCTTACATAAACTCATGACAAAGCAATCAATTTACAGCGGCTATACACCTGCTTTGTCCTCGTGATAGAAATCTTGCGATAAGTTGGATTCAGATGGGCAAGGGTGGTAAAGATCGGAACTTAAAAACAACTCTGAAATCAATGATGTCACATTTCCCTTGTGTTGGTTTGCAGTCTGGCTGCCCAAAGAGTTTATGGCTGCCAACCTGCCGTCACGAATCCATTCCTCTGTTTGCTTCTGTGCTCTCACATTAGCTCTCATGGACTGAGAGGAAAGCAAACGCAGTCTTGGCTGCTGCCCACTCACTCCATCCACCAACACTATATCACTGTGAAAACTCTTTCTATCTGACCTTTTTCAAATCTTTTCCACATCAAAGTGATCTTTCTTTCAATCAAAGCTCTCGTGTCTATCTGCACTTTGCCTCTTCATGTTTGTACCAAATCTTTCTTGCCTGTGTGTGTGTTCAGTGTTGGATAAATGATGTTATGAAGCCTTTCTGCCTCTCTTTGGCTCGGAGCGAACTCTCATGAAGACTATCCAACAAACTGTCCAGCAGCATCTGTGAAAAGACCCCACTTCAATTAGCTCAGTAAACCAGACTCATCTACATAACACCACAGTACACATGTTTTGTCCTCAGGGAAATGAAATTATTTGTGCAAATCACAGCGTTACATGGTGATGTCATCAGGCATTGGGCCATAAAACAATATCAGTACATCAATGCATGCTGTTTTTGGATATGGAAGTTTATTCGTCTCAATATTAGTCGACATTTCGTATATCAGTCTGTAAATGTGTGAAACACCTTCTACAAATGCAAAAAATATATAAAACATCTGTAAATATCTTTAACATTTACAACTTTCGATCGGGTAGTTGTGAATACTGTTTGTTAAATGCATTTGTAGCTTTGTATTGTACAGAAGCAAAGTTTTGAAACAACTACTCTCTAGATTTCCAGATGAAGTGTTCTGCTCTCTGTGTTAGTCTTAGCATGCTAGCATAGACAAACAATGGCTGTCACACGTTAAAGATTTGATCCCCCTTTTATATCCCCACACAGCATTAGTTTTCAACTTAGGTGTTTGTTGTCTTTTTACATCATGGACTGTTTTAGTTGGAGTGCGTCTGGATAGTCTTGCAGCATGGGTGTCAGTTTGCCTCGTAATGGCCCCCGAGTGCATCCAGTGTCTCTTGATAAACTGATAATAGGCATCATATTCCACTTAAGGGGCAGAGATGTGTGAGTGGTTGCATTAGAGTTTCCAAGGTGTGAATACAGCCGAGAGATTAACAACAACAGTAAGACACATGCACGTATTTGTCAAAGAGTAGGATTTTTTAAATTGTGGTAGACTTTGCCATGTCAACATTGAATTCTTCGTGTCCAAATCTATTTTTTAAAACAAAGTCGTAGAAAAACTACAATTTCCCACTAATATTAGCAAACAAGTGAAGCATATCTAGATTCTTCTTCCTGTGCATTCTCATCAGGTTTTTTTATGAGTGACACCAGTGAATCATGTATAACTTTAATACCAAGGTAGAAATTAAAATGAAAGAAGGTAAGTGAAAGGAAATGTTCGCCACCTCCACCTGTTCACCAATAATTGACAGGATTGGGCTCAAACTACTTGAATATATAATACTGTACATCACCATTCAAACATTCAGCAAATTCAGTGCAAACACTGTTTAATGTGGATTTTATTTGATAAATGTATAGTTATTAATACAGTGTTCAAATTAAAAGCACTTATTATCTCATGTCCTTTCATAAAAGATGGTATCCTATGCTTGACCACAGCCTTAATGACTTTATTAGTTTGTGCTGTACAATACCTTTAGTGAGTATGTGTGAATCCCTACCCAACTATTTCAGTCTTTTTTGTGGATCCTAACAAAAATGACTGATTCTCCTGTCTGTTTTTATTGAGTGTGACTCTTTTGTTATTACAGTCCAGACAAGATTCAAGACTTTTTTCTATTGTTGACACAGGCACAGAGACTAGAAGTCATTGAGATACCTCACTTAGCTTTCAGTTTCTCTTTTTTCTTTACTCTTAAAAGGCATTCTCTGCTTTCCAATTCTCTTTACAGCTGCTTTTCTTTTCTCTCTGCATGCCACACCTTTTATTTGGTCTTTTTTTGTTACATGTTTGGGAATCTAGTGTAAAATTCTCCCTTCTGGACGTGCTGGATGTTTGTTAGTAATTGAGATGGAAAAGCTGCGTGCCTGTCTTGTCAAATCGTCTTTTCAAAGTCCCGCAGTACTTGCTGAACATGTTGCAGCTGCCAAACAGGTTTACACTGCATCTCTGGCCAGCATAAGAGTCATTTTTCTTCTCAGTTTTTTTCTCTATCTTTGCGATGTGCTCCATCTCTCTCTGTATGCAGTTCCCCATTGCTCACTGCAGCCTGTGAACCCCTGCTGTCCACTCCACTCACGGCCTCTGCATTATGTATCAGTGAGCTGCAGCTCAATCTCATTGCTACTGATTAGCTTTGAGGTGTTTTCTTATCACCGTAGAAACACCACACTGCCCAGCGGAGGCAGAGTGAAGAGATTTTGTGTAGTCTCTAACAATGCAATGCATGTTTAATGCTTGTGTAATGTAGCATTTTTGTATTGGTCTAGGATACTCAGATGTCATGACAACACTTTTCTCTATCTCTTAATAATGACATGATGAGCATAGTCTCTGGGGCAGCAGGTCCATCAAAAAGTTGTTGAGCTGCACAAAGTAGGAAATGAATATAAGAAAATCTCAAAACAGCTGAAAATGCCCATTTCGACTATCGAGAGGTTCAGCCTGGAAGAGGACGTGTGTGTACATTGACACCACACACCGTGAGGAGGATGGTTCGACTGGCAAAAGTATCTCCAAGGATCACAGTTAGAGCATTGCAGAGGTCAGTTGAGTCTTGGGGTCAGAAAGTCTCCATAACGACCATCAGACGCCACCTACATCACCACAAGTTGTTTGGGAGGGTTGCCAGGAAGAAAACATTGCTTTCAATTATCAACAAACTAAAGCGTCTACAGTTTGCCAAACGTAACTGGGACTTCGAATGGGACAGGGTTATCAGATGACACCAAAAAAGAGCTTTTTGACCACAAACGTCAAAGTTGGGTTTGGCATAGACTGAAATAAAGCCATACAGAAAAGCACCTCATACCCACTGTGAAGTATGCTGGTGGATCTTTGATGTTGTGGGGCTGTTTTTCTTCCAAAGGCCCTGGACATCTTGTTAGGATACATAGTATCATGGACTCTATCAAATACCAGCAGATATTAAATGAATACCTGACAGCCTCTGCTCGGAAGCTTAAGATGGGCCATGGTTGGACCTTCCAGCAGGACAATGATCCGAAGCGTACCTCAAAATCTACTCAAAAATGGTTTACTGACCACAAAATGAAAGACTTTGCCATGGCCATCACAGTCCCCAGACCTAAGTCACATTGAAAATGTGTTAGAGGAGCTGAAGAGGAGAGTCCACAAGCGTCAACCTCGGAAATTAAGGATCTGGAGACATTCTGTATGGAAGAATGTTCTCATATCCCGTGCCATGTGTTCACCAACCTCATCAGGCATTACAGGAGGAGACTCAGAGCTGTAATCCTGGCTAAAGGAGGCTGCACAAAATATTAAATGAAGGGGTGCCAATAATTCTGGAAGGCACTGTACGTCTATGTGACGAGAGGACAACTCTAGTAGAGTTTGTAAAACTGCCGTCACCACGTGCTGCCTTTTTTATCTTCCAACTTTGAATAATGATTTGATAATGAACTGGGTGTAGTTGAAAGGGTGTCAATAGTGTCTAATATTTTTATTTTTTTCAATAGAAACTGTAGCAGTGATGATATTTTAACTTCTAAATCTTAAATGTATGGTTTTGAGTGAAGAAGTGTTCTCTTATTGTGAGGTGCAACAGTTTAACAACTGAAACATTTCCCATGCCTGATATATTAACCATAGAAAGAACACAATGTTTACTCTGAGTAGGACTCAGTGACAACACGGTAATAAAATTGTAAAGCAAACGATACATTAAATAAATATCTTATTTTGCCAGTCCAAAACACAAAGAAAATTAGTTTTATGTAATAGAAATCAACTAAAAATAGGAAATGAACATATAAAGAGGCTGACAACAGAGTTTTAGGACAGTAACAAATGTTGATTATAAACATAGAGATTATATTTTGGTCAATCGACTAATCGATGGAGAACATAAAATAAAATGAATTGTTTTTCTCAGTTAAAATAAGGCGATATTTCCTGGCATTGGTGGTTATAAATTAACACACCTCTAACTCAATAACCAACACGGCACCATCCACTACATTATCCCAATGGGAGAACCTTCACAGCTGCCAATTCACTTCAATCCAATTTGAGTTTAATTGACGACCAGCTTGTGCAGGAAGCGGCCTTGTGAATAACGCCAAACTGTCTTAATGGTCTCCCCCCGCCACTCCTCGTGCACTCAGTCCAATAGGAGCCACAGAGGAAACCATTAGCCCACTGGAAGACTTATTGACACCGCACCAGTTCATCTACAAATAACATGCTTCTGTCAAGGGCTACCGGTCATGGCGGCAAAACGCTTGTGGGCTATGGGAGAGGCCTTATTGATCTGCTCTGTCACTGCTGCTGATCACCTCGTGAATATCCCACTCAGCTATAGTTTATAGTCTCCAGCCATCTTGTGTTGACGGTTAGATGGAGAAGAACTCCAGTTTTAGCTGGCGCGTTGTAAAACGGTCGCTGTAATTCACAGCAGTAGTCGAGGTTAATGCTCTACTAAGGGTTGGAACCATAGACGGTATAAAATGTACTAGTTGTCTTTTTGAAACCTCCCATGTGTTTAACCATTGTGATGCTCAATGTGGACGACTCTAGTCATTGCTATCTTTGTATTGAAGCGACTTTAACTCATTGGTTAGTCCAAAAATTGGCATGGTCATGCAAATAGTGACCTCAGATTAAAATCCAAATTAAACAAAATTAATTCAATTCATTTTATTCACAAACAGTTTCATAAACAAGCAGAAACCAAAGACAAAATGGAGAACACCCCGATAAGCCAACAGAAGATTTACAGTAGGGGTAAGGACACTTACCAGAAAATATTTACCATATTGGAGAGATTTAATGTTACACAGAAACACTTTGTACACTAAAATACACCTCAAACTAAACTTGTATATCCCCAACTTTTTTTTTTTTTTTTACTCAACTAAAGGGTCCCAAAAACATGCATTTATCAAGTTCAAGGGTCTGTTCTGTGAACTGCAGTTTTTGGCTCTTCACTACTCAGCCTGAAGGAAAATGGAAAATGGGTCTTCATGCGTGTTGAACAGCAAATTGTTTCAATGATTGAGTAACCACTTTCCCGTAAATGAATTGGATCAACTGTTGACACATTGATTAGTGCAGCTTTAAGCAAATATTAAAAAGCACGTTGCAATCTGCTTGGAAAAGAAAACACTGGTGAGGAACATGAGATTAATCTGACAGAAATTCATAATCTGGTCAAATATCCAAGGTGTAATTGCTAGTTTTAGTAATGATGTTATTTTATTCAGGAGAGCCGGTTCCAGGGTCTTGCTGCTGTGCATGAAGCGGGTAATGAATCGCGCTCTTCCCAGCTGCTGTGCCCACCATGACTCACCTCTCTGTGCCTGCACTCACTGAGAGTCTGTTGCTCTCAGAGACTAATGGCCTCTCTGTCTATTATTATTATTATTATTATTATTATTATTATTATTATTATTATTATTATTATTATTATTATTATTATTATTATTATTATATCCTGACACAGGGATTGTGTTTTTTAAACCTTATTATTTGCATGTGTTGTCTCAAACCTGGTGAAGAGGATGCAGAGCAGGAGGGGACAACACGGGAGGCCAGGATCTGACTCAGCGGACAGAGATTAAAGACGCACCACCCACCATTGACTTAGCTTTTTTTTTTATGTGTAAAAATGTGACTGCATGTCCACGCCTATCCAACAAGCTGCTTGTTGAGCAAAGTGTGGGCACCGGTGCATTGGTGTGTTGAAGGACAATGGTGCAAATTGGAGGCGGATCCAATCGGAGTCTGACTTTCTGAATTTAAACTGTGAAAAACGGCGCCTGTCCCTGAAGAAATCTGTGTGCCACTTCACTCCCCCGTCACCCAGCCTTTTCCTCTCTGCACTGATAATCCAGAGCCTATGGTCCATGCTTCTGTTCTTTATTATTAAATAAATGAATCTACCCACCCAGCAGGAGCAACATTTGACATTCAAATGCTCTTTTCTTCTGTGCTTTGATTTAAAACATCTCTCAAAACTCTCCAGACCCCACAGAAACGACAAGGGACAACCCCCCCCCCCAAACCACCACCATCACCCTCTGTATTCACACAGATTTGTCCCAGCTTTTTCTTTGAGAAGGATTTTGAAAGTACATCTGTCATACAGTGCTGTATTGAAGTCTTGGTGAAGTCGGTGTGTTTCCGCAGCACAATGAATATAAAGGAAACACTGCTGTAGATGAAAAGCACATTAGCATTTATCCAAGCCGATGTTTGTTTACCCTTTGCAACATTTTTGTTCAAAAAGCTGCAGCACAACGGTTTGTTCCCATTAGCAACAAAGCGTCTGCTAATAGGGATTAATCTCCTTGCTGCAGTTGCACTCGTATACAAGAATCTGGCATTAGATATTAAGAAAAGTTCCCACTTGGGTTGCTATGGGAAATGATTGTTATCTGCCCTGAATAACGTGACTAATAAGTTGTAAATAGTGAGCTGTTTGCCTGTAGGCTCGATTATAGATGTGGTGTTTTTTTTTATAGCTGTCCATACAGCAATTGTGCATATGGCTCCTTTTTCTTCTTACAATTAACATGATCAGATTGCCTCGTGGAATAACTATTAAGTCTTTCTTTTAAAAAGTAGCTTCAATTAAGTTCTTCCAATATCGCACCCAGCAGATTGTGATATCAGTCCCTGGTCTCATTAGCACAGAATAAAACGTCTTTGCATTGAGACACAGCTGCTAATTCTGCTGCCACCCACAATCCTTCACTCCCACTGTCAGTCAACTCCATCGTCCTTCACTTTGGCCCGCTTTGCTAGTGAATGCTGGGACCTGCACCTTTCACTCCACACTCATTAACAGGACAGCTGTGTGTATAGATCATTAGTATCCCCCTTGGTCTTCATCATATGGCTCCCCTGCCACCCCTTCCCTCTCTAATGGCCTGCTTTCCTCTCATACCTTATCTCCCAAGGCACTGTGGGATATCCGTGTCAAGGACCTGACCAGCAGTGGCCTTTTAACGGGCTCGTTTTCTAACATGATTTCTGCCTCGCTGTCCATCTTTAAATGTAATCACACTTAACCCTGAGATATAAAAGAGGCTTTTTATCCGATGGCAGATAGCCACTGCTTGTTAGAGGATCCAAAGATGATGTGACCAAGATTTAATTACCTATTCTACTAGGGTAATCAAACACACATCTGAGAAATATTGGATTAAATGATGAGTCTTGTGTAATGCTGATGCTCTAAGTATGTAGGTTTTAATTCACCAGTGTTATATAAGCCGTATTATGCTTTTTGTAGGTGATCCCTTTCCTGTAGTGGAAAGTTTTATGTGCATGTAAATGGTTTACATCTGCTAAAATCCCAAAGTTCCCTCCCAAAGTTTTTTTTTTATCCTTTAGGTTTTTGTAGAGCACGTTACCATTTCAAAATGTTATCTCTGAACCTCTACGACAACATTTAAAGCTACAGCTCTTCATTTCACTGGTTCCAGAATGTATGGTCTAAAATGAGATACTGTAGTATTTCAATATAATATTCAAGCTTTATGGAATAGTATCCTTGCTTTTATACAGGCTCTGACTCACTGGCTTGTTTTGACTGAATAATATACTGTGTGAAAAGCTTTACTTGAGTCTTTGTTCTTTCTGTAATACTGTCATGCATGGCCTTGATTCTCCAGCCGCCACACAGTAGCTGATATAAGCCTCAGCCTTGATATT
Organism: Eleginops maclovinus; assembly: GCF_036324505.1. Lineage (NCBI taxonomy): Eukaryota > Metazoa > Chordata > Actinopteri > Perciformes > Eleginopidae > Eleginops > Eleginops maclovinus. The sequence continues at coordinate 24,719,163 of NC_086353.1, read as the reverse complement.
CTCTCCATGATAGCATTCAAGTTATGCCAGCTGATTTCTACAGCATAAAATGTATTCACACTAGGGATGCTTTGCTACACAGAAGTCACAGTTCTCTTTGTACCATTTTTTTAAGAGAATGGTGCGGTGGGTGTTCAGTACAGCAAAAACCTCCCCTAATGCTCAAGAATCCATTTTTATATTCAGTTATTCCAAACAGACAGTGGTGGAAGTGTCAAAGACCAAGAAAATCCCTTTGCTTTGTACTGAAGTTGCATTTTGATCACTGGGAACTTTAGCAAACACTAAAAGGCAACAAGTCATAGTACGCTTCAAACCTATGAAAACACATCTATTAGAAAATACCAAAATGCATCCAATAATACAAAATGTGCGCATTATATAGCCAAGTTATTTCTACCATTGCAATATTTAAACATTCATAGCAGAATGTGTATCTCCCCGTTAATCAGCACACCGGTAGAGGCCGTTCTACCTGGCACACCAATCAGCTTGCTGTCGTAACTTCCCCATGTTTTGCGGTAGAGCTTGAACTTTGGTTACTATTAACGCTTATCAATCTACGTACCTTGTACCTATGGAACGGCGACATCTCTGGCAAAAACATCCCCTCTTACAGCCCCTAGTCTTCAGACCACATCACCTGCTAAAAAGTAGTACCAAAGTTTCAGCCATGTAATGAAATAGCATACCGCTAAAGAACCCAACCATTGAAATTCTGTGAACCATGCTACAGCTTGTTCTAACATAAGAGAGTCAGGAAAATCCTCCAAAAACTATAAAGCCCAGCCATGCGTAGTGTGACTTTTTTCTTCCCTGTCCCTCAGCATCATTAAAGAGAAGGGAAAGTCTTTTCAGGATTACAGGGGTTTACAGAGTGCCACTGGCTGCAGACAACTGATCATTATACATCTTCTACTCCACTTTTTTTACATTCCGTCTCTTCTTTTCTCATTCTTTTAGGCAAGGTACACAATAAGACATTCCCCCTTCTTAAATTTCTTGTTAGTGTACCATCTTTGCCTTTCTCCACAGGACAGGGTCAGGGCTTTAAAAAATAACTATTTGTAAGCGATACATGGAGCTCAATAGAAGAAGTCAAAAGAACATAATGCAGAGTTGTGCGAGACAGTGTTTGGTTCGACCCAAAAAATCCAACTAAAGACCAGATTGGTTTGATCAATATTTCATAGAGTCAGTGATGAGCGTGATAAGTGTAGGCAACCGTTTCAAACACCAAAACAGTTCCTGTTAAGCATTATTTGCTTATAAAATGAATAAAATTCAAATCAATTGTGAGTTCCCTGCTAAGTCAGAACCATATTCTTAAATATAAATCCATAATCTCTCCCATACAAAAAAAAAATGGAAAGACTTTAAAGGTCCCCTATTGTGCAAAATGCACTTCTTGAGGTCTTTTATACATAAATATGTGTCCCTGGTGTGTAAGGAGACTCACAAAGTGTCAGAAAATACCACCCTCTCCCTCTTCCTCCTTACCCACATCTCTAAAAACGGGGGTACAAACGAGCTGATCCAGTTTTGCTTCGGTTATGACGTCATATCGGAAATGTGGGCTGGCTGTACATTGAACTCCTGGCAACTTCCCGCCCATGTGACACGTCCCAACCTATCGTCTGTTAGCTGAATCCCCTCCGCAGCAGCTCTGTGTGTCTGTGTATTCAGCAGGATGTCTGCAGGAGGGACCTAGAGTTGTTGTTTGTATAATACATATAATGTCTCTGTTCTAGAGGTAAACACTGAGAAGTGTTTCAGAAATAATGCTGGATGTGGTTTGGAACATCATATGGGGTTTAATCACGGCAGCATAGCTGAGTTTCTCTGTTAGAAACTTCTCTCTTCAGACAGAGAGATCATGACGCTCCAAAGGGGCGTGGCCAGCTTCAGCTCAGCTCAGATTTAAGCGACAGTCACAGAATCAGCACTTCAGGAACAGGGCTGAAATAGAGGGGGATGAGGCATGCTACAATGGGGGATCTGTTTGCTATTTTGAGCAAAACACTTCACAGACATGTTTTGTATAGATATGGCCCTACAATATATTGTTCAAATATAGCATAATAGGAGACCTTAAACACGCGTGTCTACTGGAGCTAAATCTATCTGAAAACAAGAGGCCAAATTAGGGGGATATAACAATTGAACTCTCATCACATTGAGCCCTCACAGTAGTGCTCGCTGCTTACTTTCAATCTGGGGCTGCCAACCCTTAAAAAACATGTAGATATAAATAACTTCCACAGACTTCATAGTTCCAGGGAAAAGGACTCTCTGATGGCTTGCAGAGGTCTACAACAAGTTGCAACTTCTAGATCACCCCTATAGTTTTAAGGATGGTGGACCTAGGATGGTTTATCCCCATTCTCAAGACTAAACCTTAAATCCAAATTAACATGGAAAAGTTAACGTCATCAGTTTTATTGTTTCAACTTTTTTCTCTGATAAATGGGGTTGTATCCCAACACAACTTTTTATTCCATCTTCCCACTTAGGCCTTTCTGTCTTACCTGGTTTATATCTTTGATCCTTGCTTTGAAGCAGCTAATTGACGCAGCCCAGAACTCAGATTTAGCCCTGGTATATGAGGACAATCTAGACCCTGAGCAGCCCAGTGAGGCTGCAAGAGAAATCATCCCTCTTACCCTTGACCAGTCTTTCCTTACCTCTTAAAACATCCTTGTATAAGCAAGAACAACAATGGCCACAATAGATCTCTTCATGCCCCTGGTTTCAGTCGGAGAACCAGACATGGAGGTGTTGAAGTGTTAACAAGGCAGACATGAGTCACTTGACCACGTAAGTGTGGTGACAGGATACTTTGTGTTTGTAGGACACTTCCTATCACCTCAATTGTCTCTCACTGACAAACCAAGGCTTAGTTATCAGTTGGCAGCAGCACCACCAAACAAGACAAGTATAAATATCTAAACACACAATACCTTTTATTTTATACTGACAGTGAAGGGGTCGGTTTCAATATTGTGGCATTTTCAATAAACATAGTCATTTTAAAGTGCCACTTGGATATTCCTTAACCTAGACCTGTTCTGCGTCCATTTATTTGTGCCTAATTGATTAATGGGGTAAAAATAATTTCTCTTCGAATAATAAGTAAGCAGCTGCTAAATGGCCTGCAATGTATTGCATATTGTACAGTTATGCAACGTAAATGCAACTCCACAAAGTGTTTTTTCTTCCACTTCTGACAGGCTCAGATAAGTATTACAAGGCTCTGACAAAGATATGGAAAGGACCTTACAGAGACATAAAACCAAGTTTGATCTGGTCTGTCTCAGTAGTAAGAAATGTTGTTCTAAAATCTTGTGTTTCATCCACATCGTCAAGAAGTATTCAGCCACGACATTGAACATGTTTTAGATCGCACTGAGCTACATTTTCTGTTCCTGAACATCTTCTCACTTATGTTTCCACCATTGTCTTGTAGCAACAAGTCACATGTCACAATACCAAACTGACTATATCAAGCAATAGATAGAGGAACAATTATATCACTTTAGGGATCTGTCTAAAGTTTTTTCACAAACACTAACATTGACTGTGAGGAATTTCTCTTCATGATTATACTGCAGCCTGTTTAACCGCGGTTATTTCTGCAGTTTTCCTTCTCATTTAGGACAAATTTCAACTGTTATTTTCCCCATTAGTAAAACAAATCATGGGGAATTAGCATCCAGGTTGATGCCTTTCTGTTGCTATTATTCTATTTTAATCTAAGAATCAAAGTGATGTTGTACACTTTATTCTGGAAAAGTTATTCTGAGTAATTTCAAGTTATGAGCGTTTCCCAGAGGTCATGCAGTAAGTGCTTCCTACAACACTAATGACTGTAATGGTCGGAGGCTTTCCAGGCTTTAGGGACAAATATCCATTTACAGACTGCACTCAGTCTTGTCAGTTTTGAGATCAAGTCTGTCAGAATGCGTAATAGGCAGTATCTCATTGCTACACATCTGTGAAAAGTTCAGCCTCGGATCTTCCCAAGCCCTGCCACCGTGACTCTAGCAAGTCTCGTTTGTCAAACATGCTCGACATCCGCAAGATGCTATGTCAACCGCGTCACCCTGGCCAGTGAAATGTTGCCTTGTCTGTCAGCAGTGCGAGTGTGCCCAAAATACAAAACCATAACAAGAACCAGGTGGCTATAGTTCCCCGTTTCTCATCACACCCGAGATTGGTCCAAGATGCATGATATTTGATCAAGCCTGTGTCCCAAAAACAAGCGACTTCCCATGTGTGCTACCCCCCTGTGCGTCCTAACTCCTCTTCAAAAGAGCGTTCTGTTCTGGTGTCAAGGTGTAAGTTACACTCAGGAAATTGGAAACGGATGAAAAAATGTTATAGACGCAGTTTGGTCTAAGAGTCAGTGGGTTTGAAAAAATGAAATATGTCTCACAACATTTTCTAGAGAACATATTTTGAAATGAAAATAGACTCTGCCCGTTGTCTGCCAGAAGAATATGGTACTTGGCCAACAAACCAAACATATTTCATATGTCAGCCAGGTGATCAAAAGGCCCCTGATAATAGTCTCAGAGGTTTCATAGAATAACCATACAGACACTTCTGTTTGATGCTCATGGAAGAGTGCAATTGAGTTCAGTAAAAGGAAAGAGAGCAGAAAAGAGAAAGTACAGAGGAAGCCATTTATCACAGCCAATCCACGAGCGCAGCCAGCATAATGAAGACAGATAGAGGCTCCGGCTGTCAACACGAGAAGTTTATCTCTATATTAAGCAGTTCCTCTATTAGGAGCACACTGGGCATGTGTTAGGAGATTGATCTGGAGCATTTAGCAACTGGGTGAACACCTTAATTAGGCTGAAGTGCGACGCCAGGTCTAGTTCTCTCTCTCCCAGCGGTGGAATGACCTTGTCACTTCAGTCAGAGGAACAGAAATAGTCCTTTATCTCCTGAAAACTCAGGATTTAAGATCAACTCCTCTCACCTGCCTGAACCGCTTTCATACTAATCCCTCCTACATTTCTCCTTTTATCTTCTTCACTAAGGACATCCCCCATCACAGTCCTTCCTGCTCATTAGATACTTCACCAAATATAAGCAGCAGCTGTAAATCCAAAACATTTAAGCCTCCTGATGTTTGAGGGAGTGCTCAGATCAGCACAAAATAAAAGCTGATGTTAGTAGGTGCAGGGATGTTAGAAAGGGTCACAGAGCATTGCCTTACAGGACAGTCACTCTCATTTCCGAGTGTCCTTGATGTAATGTGATACTGTATTCATTGACATTGCTATTTTGGCCTTTCACGGAGAGGTCAGAGGTCAGGTACACAATAGTCAGGAATCAAATGTCTGAATGACGATAATGGAGTGAGGCGAGACTTATCATGGCCGGAAGAAAATGCACTGGAAGACCCTCTGCTCAGATCTCTCTGCATACGGTCAGCAGGGACTGAACTTGTTTTCCTTCGTTAAAAACAATAGTTAAACAATTAATCATCTTTGTACTTCATAGGCAATTATGTGAGGATGTCCAGAAAGGCACAAGTGTCCACATTGTAAGACTTAGTGTATGTCCACGGCAGAACTTAAGTGACGGAGCCTCAGAGCAAAGCTTTTTGTTTCAACGGAATTTCCAAACTTGGGGATCCTCTTCAGTTTGTGTTACAGTTCTTTGTTTTTCTCACCGTCCATTTGTGAAACCCTGTTCTGAAAACAAGAGGATGTTTGAAGAGTTGAAGCAGTACATACAGAAAAATAATCTTTGAAGGCATCTGTAGGGACTTGACCTCTTAATTCTTTGGCCACCGTTCCACAAACAGCCCAAGCTTGGAGTGTGAACTGGTACCTGGATGCCAGTTCACATACTGGGCACTGCCAAAGGCCCTTGAGCAAGGCGCCGGACCCCCACACCACAATCCAGATTTTGTCATTTGTCAGCAGCTCATCCATTTTGTACATTGCATTTTGAGCACCACCATTGGTGGATTTAGCATGCAGACTTTGCGCCATTATTATACTTTTCCTGTTAAATGATGTAGAACATCTTTAAAATGTAAGAAGCATTGTCTAGTTCCTGTCTGGTAGCATGTTAGCGGTCAGCTAGCCAGCAATAAAAGATGTAAATTAGCCAACTATTTCCATGCCTTTAATATGTCAGCAACCTTCTAGCACCATCTATTTCACCTTTTGGTATAAAAAGTACTTTTTCTTTATTTCTGTCATGTTTGCTCTTTTGTTGAGTTACTCTGTAATTCATATTCTTTAAAAGAAAGCTCTAACTCCTAGATGAATTGCATCAATTGTGTAAACGCTCAGTATTTAGCTCTCTTCAGAGTGTGTTTAACTAGATTAATGTGAGGCATTGCTCATACTTTGAGAGTAGTAACATAATAACTGGACTTTGCTGTCTAATGAGCTTTTTGTTATCTAATACCGTTCTACCTCTCCATCCTCCTACTACTCTCCTCTCCCACTGGTTAAATGCATCATCTCATCCTTGCAGACTATCAGCTTTCAGCTTCAGGATGTTGGAAGAAGAGGATGATGATTATTCTCTTCCAGTCCGTCCCTCCACCCGTCATTTTCCTCTCCACGTAATAGTTTGCTCTCATCAGTGTTTTTTGGCCCTAACGTTCTTATTCTGAATGACTATATGAAAAGAATCCCACACACAAAAGGTGTCGACAGAACAGTAGGGCCTTACAGTATACAGAAGCAAAATCCCAATATGGGCTATTTGCAATATCCAAATCCCATTTTTGATGAAAAATGTTGATACTACACATTTCTCCCAAATTATTTAGCCCTGCCAAAAAGAAGCAAGGGCTAAAGTCAATGTGTTAGTGCCTAAAACTGCATTCTTTCAAATGGCCAGACAGGGGGCTACTCCTGGTTGCAAATAGAAGTCCAATTGTCTAGAAGTCTATGAGAAAATAACCATCATTTTCATTTGATTTAATAACTCGGTATACATTTTTTTTTTTCGATGGCTAGCCTCAAGTACTCTTTTGCTCTGTGTGCCAACTATTTTGCCCAACAGCTTCAACCCTCTCATTGCTTTTATTAATGTAAGGCAGGGGTGTCCAAACTACGGCCCAGGGGCCAAATGCGGCCCGCAGGCCATTTTAAATCGGCCCTCAGCAAATTCTAAAAGTATAATGCAATACGGTCCACAAATTAAACTTTTGCTTGTCTTATATTTTACTTCTCAGATATATATGTTAAAATATATTAATGAGCCCAATTTTCAAATAAATTCAGTCATTTAAAATGTAAAACATTTTCTAACAAATCTTAGTTGATAAAAAAACCCAATAACTTATTTCCATAACAAGCTTGAAATGTAACCTTCATGTTTACTCTTATTGTCAGCAATCTGAGGCTACTGTTTTAAGGAATGAGCTGCCAACAAAATAAATGAAACCCTAAAGACAGACGGGATGTAGGCTGTTCTTTTCTGAACGTGTTTTCAAGTATCGCGCATTATTCACCTACATTTGATTTGTTTTGCTAACTTATAACTTAACTTATGAGGCAATATTCATCTCTAGAAGTGGCCCTCGGTGAAAAAAAGTTTGGACACCCCTGATATAAGGAATTTGTGACATTTTGGTCACAATAAGTATTGGCCCGTGTTCTGTTTATTTGGCTCCACCCACTATTTCACTGCCGGTTCCGAAAAACCAAGATGGCTATGGCCAAAGACCAAGTCTGAGGTCTCACTCTCAACATTAGTTCTCAACCCGATGTGTAGCGTCACTATGACTATGTCCGCTTCCTATATACTGTACATACTAAGCCTCATGCCATGGTAGACAAACAGAGCTGTTGTCACATAAGGAGATTGTCAGGCTGGCAGCTTGACAGGGTTTTATGATCTTGTTTTGTATTTATCAATGTGTGAATATATTTGAGCATATAAGAGATTCCTTTGTTTAAATAAATGTTCATTTTAGGTCTGAATGCAGCTCCGGAAAAAATTAAGACACCACTCCAAATGTTTCTTAAATCTTTATCTCTACGCGTATGGCAGCCATTGCAGTGTGTGTTGAATTCCAACACAGAGAACAATGTTCAGTACTTTATAGAACAAATTAAAAAATAAATGTTTAACTAAAAGACAAACCTATAAATAATAAAACCAGAGAAACTGATAATGCTGCAGTGGTGGCTTAATTTTTTCCGTGGCTGTATATGATATTCCTATCATGCACTTTCCCTTCCACATAGGCTTACCCAAATCTTTTTAGAAATGTATTTTAATTAATTATTTAGTTGTGTTGGAGACAGTGTAATATAAAATCAAACAATGTCAGTCTCCTAAAAGAATATCAAACAAATTCATGTGATGTATGCATAGGTGCCTTTTGTTAATGCTGGTACATTGCCTTTATTGTTTTATGTTCTTTTTCTCCTATTGGTAATTCCTCTTCCCTGTAGCTTGAACTTATGCAATACCAGATTTCTTGTAAGTGCAACATAATAACTCTCCAAATATGGGAAGCCGAACAAGGCGTACCGAGTTATGTGGGAAATTTCCTGTGAATGCTTTTAGTGTACCTCGTCTTTCCTGATATAACACAATGCCAATCCAATAAAGCCAGCTTAAGCCTTTTGCTCTGTCATTACGCTTAATGCAATATGAATGGAACCTCTTATGCAACCACTGCTCCATTCCACAGAGAGAGATGCTTTCTTACTCATTGTTAAAACACCATGGCTACATCCAACAGGGCTATTAGATTTGATGATGTGGGTGCTATTTTTAGTGACAGATGCCTCCCTGAGTTTTCCAGGAATGAGGCAGGAGGTCAGGAACTACTCTCCAATTTCCATTTCCTACTTTGGTAGGCCAGAGTGGAGGAGGAGGAGGAGGTGGGTGGAGGTGGATTTGTGTGTGTTTAGTCTTAAGGAACCTGTATACACACACTGGCAGAATGTCATTTCCATGCATGCTCAATGGGCTTTAACGCCCTGAGGCCAGGAGTCGCCACACACACATTCACACACACTAGCTAGTTAATTAATCACAGCAACGAGGGCTCACCCGACGTTCACATGCTTGCATCTCTCTTTCACGTATATACACACACTTATCAGTCGCTAAGCAGGCACTAGGCACCTCAATTAGTGGTGTTATTTAACCCCAACCGCTGTATAAGTAGTTTATGTGGCCTTGCTGAGGTGTTTTACTAAACACACCTAATATACAGAGCATGTGCAGAAAGCTTTGGATTTTTTTCTGGTAAGGAATTTCTTCAGGGTTTTTTGATTGCTTTGTGTATAGAGAGGTGATTTTACAATGTTATTGCAAATCTGCACAAACACACTGACCTTTGAGACACAGTTCATGTTTAGATGTAAAGGTTGTGTTAGCCTTGACATTAGGAGAGTTATTGAATGTGAAATATCACTGAAAACTTAAATGAGAAATACAATTGAAGTATTTATGTACAGTGACAAAGTGCTTTAGCATAGCATGAGCACTGGATTGGTCCACGGAACCAGCAGTATATGAAACATGCTTGTAAAAGAGCAGACATCCCAGAACTCTGTGAGTTACCAGTGTGTTAGATATAAAACAACCTATAGTAACCCTTTTATTAAATCCTGAACAAAACATCTTTTACAAAGGGATAACAGAATACCGGAAAACAAGTTTAAATATCAATGAAAACCCCGGACTGAAGCCTCAAAAGTAGTGGTAAATACCAGTAAACCTTTGTGAAATGCATAACAATTTGGATAAGACAAAAACATGATATAAAAATGAATTGGTGACATATTTCGAAAGTTTTTAAAAGCTTGTTATTATTAAATACTATGCACTCTCCTCCCTTTCAAGGCCCCTTTTCATTTCTACTTTAATTTCAAGGTCTGTTTTTAAATCACAGCTCTTTTATCTTTATTTCAATACTTTTCTTAATTATGCCAATATCTGTGCCCGTTATTCAAGCTGAGCTTTAAAAAAAGTGTATTTATTTATAATGTCATGCTTGTAAGCCTTATTTTGTTCGCAGTAATCATGTATTCCTTCATACTGTCAATGTAATGCTTTGAGTGCTCTCCATAAAATCAGCACTCTCAATAAATCTGAAAATGAAGACCTTCATGGAGATCAGATTTCTCCTAGGGCTTCTGTACTGGATTGAGTTTGCAGGTGCTCATAATAAGCTGGTGGTGGGGATTCTGCCGGGCTGAATCGGCAGGCAGACTGTTTATGTAGGCAGATAACACATTGCTGCATTTATGGCAATCTGCACAACATCAGCATACAGTTATTGTTCAGTCAAGGAATGGACATTTTTATTGATTTCATATTTCAGTGTCATTAAGCAGATTTGTTGGACTGTATAACTTGCATCTTTGTATTGGAGGAAGCAGAACATATATGTTGTGCTATTACAGAGCCAGTGATTTATTATTAGGGTTTCTTATGAGATTAAATTAAAACAACAAAACTAAGGCTAGGTTCTTTACCCAAGGTCAACATGCATGCAGAGCCATTGGCACTGAGGAACAACACACTCAAACACAAGCAGGCACAGCAATGGAAAATAAGCAATTACCAAATACACAGATATACACACATTGTAAAACACACAGAAGTAGTATGTCACATCCAGCTCTGGCGTCAATATAGATCCATTGGCGCCCCTGCTGAGTTATTATAGGAAACTAATGAGGCACATACAGACTTGAAAATGAGAGCGGGGATTCAGTATTGTTTGTGTGTGTACTGTATCTATAGTATAAATGAGTGTGTCTGTGTATACGTCGGTCAGAGGAACACTAGCCCACTCCAGAGCCCCCCCCCCCCCGCGACTGAGAAACCAGATCCTTGTTATAGAGCAAGGACATGACACAAGTCTTCTGTGTGTGTCCAATAACATACATGTGTTTGTGTGTGTGATGTCCGGTTGGATCCCTGGTGTTGTGTACAACAGAGCTAGCTATTTCTGAAGAGAGGGGGATCAATTACTTCCTCCCCAGGGCTCTGGATGTGTGTCATAGCCATCATTTCCCGACATTTTAAACTGGGAAATATATATTTTCTGCTCATTCATACATTTTTAGGGCTGCAGTCGCACAGTCTGTTGAGTTGGGTGATGGTCACTGGTTTAAGTCCCAGTATATACAATAAAAAAAAAGAATGGCCCCAAACATAGTGTGATGCTCTGACACCTCTCTAAAAAAGGTTTTTGTTTGTTTTTGGGCGTAATCTGTATTGGACATCTGGAAACAATATTTTCCCCAGTGGGAATAATTAATCATCTTCTTCATCTAATCAATATATTCTACATATATACACTGCCCGGCCAAAAAAAAGGTCACTAGCCTGTGGGGGCAGTGCTATGATCTGGGGTTGCTGCAGTTGGTCTGGTCTAGGTTCAGCAACGTGCCCAAAGAATGAGGTCAGCTGACTACCTGAATATACTGAAGGACCAGGTTATTCCATCAATGGAGTTTTTCTTCCCTGATGGCACGGGCATGTTCCAAGATGACAATGCCACAGAGTCCAGACCTGAACCCGATTGAGAATCTTTGGGATGTGCTGGAGAAGATTTTTGTGCAGTGGTCCGAATCTCCCGTCATCAATACAAGATCTTCAAGATAATGTAACTCTGGATAGAAATAAATGTTGTGACATTGCAGAAGCTTGTGGAAATGATGCCACAGAGAATGCGTGCCGTAATCAAAGCTAAAGGTGGTCCAACGAATATTAGAGTGTGTGATTTCTTTTGGCCAGGCAGTGTATATGTATATATACATCTCTATATATTGATATATAGAGATGTATATATACAGATAGATATATAGATATATAGATATACAGATATATATATAGATATACAGATATATACAGTGGGGCAAAAAAGTATTAAGTCAGCCACCAATTGTGCAAGTTCTCCTATTTAAAAAGATGAGAGAGGCCTGTAATTTTTATCATAGGTATACCTCAACTATGAGAGACAGAATGAGAACAAAAAATCCAGGAAATCACATTGTAGGATTTTTAATGAATTTATTTCAAATTATTGTGGAAAATAAGTATTTGGTCAATAACAAAAGTTCATCTCAATACTTTGTTATATACCCTTTGTTGGCAATGACAGAGGTCAAACGTTTTCTGTAAGTCTTCACAAGGTTTTCACACACTGTTGCTGGTATTTTGGCCCATTCCTCCATGCAGATCTCCTCTAAAGCAGTGATGTTTTGGGGCTGTCGCTGGGCAACACGGACTTTCAACTCCCTCCAAAGATTTTCTATGGGGTTGAGATCTGGAGACTGGCTAGGCCACTCCAGGACCTTGAAATGCTTCTTACGAAGCCACTCCTTCGTTGCCCTGGCGGTGTGTTTGGGATCATTGTCATGCTGAAAGACCCAGCCACGCATCATCTTCAGTGCCCTTGCTGATGGAAGGAGGTTTTCACTCAAAATCTCACGATACATGGCCCCATTCATTCTTTCCTTTACACGGATCAGTCGTCCTGGTCCCTTTGCAGAAAAACAGCCCCAAAGCATGATGTTTCCACCCCCATGCTTCACAGTAGGTATGGTGTTCTTTGGATGCAACTCTGCATTCTTTCTCCTCCAAACACGACGAGTTGAGTTTTTACCAAAAAGTTCTATTTTGGTTTCATCTGACCATATGACATTCTCCCAATCCTCTTCTGGATCATCCAAATGCCCTCTAGCAAACTTCAGACGGGCCTGGATATGTACTGGCTTAAGCAGGGGGACACGTCTGGAACTGCAGGATTTAAGTCCCTGGCGGCGTAGTGTGTTACTGATGGTAGCCTCTGTTACTTTGGTCCCAGCTCTCTGCAGGTCATTCACTAGGTCCCCCCGTGTGGTTCTGGGATTTTTGCTCACCGTTCTTGTGATCATTTTGACCCCACGGGGTGAGATCTTGCGTGGAGCCCCAGATCGAGGGAGATTAGCAGTGGTCTTGTATGTCTTCCATTTTCTAATAATTGCTCCCACAGTTGATTTCTTCACACCAAGCTGCTTACCTATTGCAGATTCAGTTTTCCCAGCCTGGTGCAGGTCTACAATTTTGTCTCTGGTCTCCTTTGACAGCTCTTTGGTCTTGGCCATAGTGGAGTTTGGAGTATGACTGTTTGAGGTTGTGGACAGGTGTCTTTTATACTGATAACGAGTTCAAAAAGGTGCCATTAATACAGGTAACGAGTGGAGGACAGAGGAGCCTCTTAAAGAAGAAGTTACAGGTCTGTGAGAGCCAGAAATCTTGCTTGTTTGTAGGTGACCAAATACTTATTTTACCGAGGAATTTACCAATTAATTCATTAAAAATCCTACAATGTGATTTCCTGGATTGTTTCCCCCATTCTGTCTCTCATAGTTGAAGTGTAACTATGATGAAAATTACAGGCCTCTCTCATCTTTTTAAATGGGAGAACTTGCACAATTGGTGGCTGACTAAATACTTTTTTGCCCCACTGTATATAGATATACAGAGATATATATTAAAAAACATTGTAAATACAAAAAGAGTTGACATCCTGAATTTGACCAAGTCAAGAAAAGACTCAATAGACAAAATATTTAAAAATAAGGAAGACCAACATCCGTTAACTCTGGTCAAGTATTCTTGTGTTATACATTTCTAACAGCAGCTAATGTCTAACTCCTCAAACAGAGAGGATAATCTGGCTACAGCCGCCTGTGAAAGTTGCCTTTTTATTTATTTTAGTGAGCAAGCATCCAACATCACTAGAGAAATGATTCCAGAGCCATTTAAAAACACATATAACTTCTAACTTCACTTTGCATCATGATGTGGCGCATTCGCTATAACGTTTTAATGATTCATTCTCAAACACCGTTGCTTATTCATTCTTCCAAGAAGAAGTTAATTTTTTATGCAACTGGTACAGGCTACTGTAGGATGAGCCCTTTCTGAGATAATTACTCAAGGGGAAAATGAAAAGGTTTTAATAAAACTCCAATTTGATTGTGAGGAGATTCCCCGACTAGAAGTGCATAGAACACTCTGTCAGGACGTCAAACAGAGTCGGAGACAGCAGCAGTCCCTGAGCTCTGTCTCTGGACTAATGGTTTGTGGCACTCTTGCCTGCTCCAATCCCTGCTCAATCACCAACTGGTGTTCCTCTCCCTGCAGGTGGCTGGAAATGAGGGCAGCAGTTGATTAGAGCAGAGGCAAGCTCGGTTATAGGCGGCGGGCTGCTCGGGATAAGAATAGCTGCCTCAGTACCTCGGACCACAGGTTACTGCTGCCTGCCTTCTTGTTCTGCTTCTCAAGTTTAATAGTCGGACAAACAAAAACAAATGCAGTAGAGGTTTGTGTACTTTGGATCTGTGTTGACTCTGACAGTAAGGAATCAAGCCTGTGAGTTCTTTGTTATGTGTGAAAAACAAAAATAAATAGTTACAGGAGAAAATACAAAGTGCAAATGCAGGTTCTGTAAAAGAACAAACAATAATGATTACAACATAAAAGACCATGACAGTAATAATTGTCAGCCCAATAGGTTGTGGGATGTGTTCTCTGTAATTCCTAAAGCCAGACTATTTATCAAAGAGATGTGGTTTTCATTTGAGGTTAAACATCATTTTTACTGACATCATGTATTAAGAGATTTCTTCAAGCCACGTGGAAAGAGGTGGGGAGTTCTGAACTCTTCCATAATAGAGCAATAACTTTGTTGCCAGCAGTATAAGTGAACAAGGAATCTCAAACCCATATTGAGTCTCCCATACTGACCCCCAGTAATGCTTTAATTGATTAGTTCCCATGTGAATTAGCCTACCTGTAATCACACACTGTTACGACATCATTCCATCTACTTCTGTGGTTTCATGACACAAACATAGAGAATTAGCACACCTAGGTGTTTATTTAGACAAGCTTAATTCCTAATATTTGAATAACTCTCGTTTTTTTCGTTCAGTTAACATTTGCACTACAATTGCATTGGATCCTAGCCTATTCGATTCAATATGCTGGAGCCAAAAACAATAGGATGAAGTGTGAAGGTTGTACCGTAAGTCGTGTATCCCCCCATTACTTGCAATAATTGCAATTACCATAAAGATACAAACTCGGAAAGAAACAGAGGTCTTCCCTTTAAATAAGCCAGACCGTTGTAAGTGCTGTTGCATTAGTTTCGAAAGAGCTAATCTCTTAAGTTTCTCCAGTCTGCGACACAGGATGTGTAGACTTTCTGCTGTCCTAATATCATTTGTCATTCTGGAGCCAGGATAGCAAGCAATTGTTCCCCCGCAGAGTAAAATAACAAAAATAAAAATACACACCACCACACACACACACACACACACACACACACACACACACACACACACACACACACACACACACACACACACACACACACACACACACACACACACACACACACACACACACACACACACACACACACTCACACCACACAAAGACCTCTGAGAGGTGCTTGGAACTCAGCTTTTAATTGGACTGGTGCTTAAGAGGTCTCTCTGTCCCTTCTCTATCACACACATGCACACACAAACACACAGAGATCATAATCCAATGCAGCCTATTAAAGCTTCCCCAATCTAAAACTGATTCACTTACATATGCTCTTTGAGAAAAAGGAGTCCTTTGTTTTGGGCTTTTTCACCAGTTGTGTCTCTTATGACTCTGCAATAAGAGCCACGTGTCTTGTGCTTTGGTTTAATAATAGTCGACCAAAACGTCATGGGAAAGTCCAATTTCTTTGCTTTTGGAAAGGAGTTACAGCTTTTGGGAAAAAAAGAAATATAGATATGGATATGTTCACATGATGTTGTAGTCAGGAAAGGAAGTGAAGTTTGTTAAGTTCAACAGAGAAAACGTTTTGTTGGTTTCCCAGCTCATGTTCATGGAAGTCAGAACATTGAAAATGTCAGAACCGGAGAAACGGTAAGTTAAGAAGCAATTTGTTTTTGTATTATGTCACCCGGTTTAACATGTAGTACACAAGCACTTAGTGCAATGGACCTTCTGTCAGTTACATAACCCATGTCACTTAGTCAGCTGCGGCAGTAGTGTTCAGAACAGATGAAGAAGAAATGAGTGTTTCTGTACCATTACATCTGACATTTAGAACAGCCTTTACAAGGTCATCTATACCTGGAGGTCTATTTATTTCTTGATGCTAAACTTATGGTTGTAGGGTAAGTATTTCACTTATCAAAATGTATGGATGGTGTTTTTGACCAGAACTCCTCAAAAGTACAATCATTCACACCTCCGAATCGTTATTTGAGGCACTGAGAAATGGCTGAATGGGTTATGTAGTCACCAGAAGGTGTGTACTGGCAGAAGTAAGGAGACATGTCATCTCTCCCTCTGCTCTATCCGACCCGCTGTGAACTGACTCAGCCCGGACACACTGGCCCCAGCAGGACTGCTGTCACTGGGGAAGTGACTACCACCACACCGGCCTGCTATTTATCAAACTGGCTGTACTTTCTCAGTTTAATGTGGATACGTACACTTATCTGCTGCTAAAGGGACATGTCTCTTCAGATCACATTGCACGCTGAATGTAGATCAGTATTTCTGGAATCTAAAGGGTCTTGAGTTATCTTTTCATACCTTGCTATCAGGAATTACCAGCCCAATTATTCTCTAAATGACATTGAACAAATGTAGAGAGATTGTCTTTATCTTCAATAGCCTTGTTGGTCAAACTCATTCAATTTTTGTTCGTAATCTCATTTGTAACTATTGGTAGAGGTGACATTATGCTAAAGGATCAGTGACTGATTTTGTCATAAAACACCTGTGTAATTTAACTATACAATTTAGAGAAAAACGTTGCTCAGTTGGTGGTGTTGGATTACAAAAATACACCTAAAGTATGGTGGTGTTTCAGTTTGTTTGTTCTCTCACAAACAATCTTTGGCCATCATTGAAACATTTATTAGCTACAGGGTTGACATTTGGCTGTTAATACAACAGAACTTGAATGTTTTTTTTACATTGTTCTTAGCTGATAAAGAAGAAGGGTTTGATAAGATCTTCAAATGGTGATCTTTATGAATACGGGTATGTTGCCAACATAGAACCTGATCCAAAATGAACCTGACAATCAGAATGCAAACCTTACCTCAACTCTGTTAGTGCTTACCTTTTACACTCCTGAACAAAATCTACAGACATCTACTGGGGGAAAATGACAAGAATTCCCATTTCACAATGGTGGATCATAACCAGGTTGTAAGTAGAGCTTCAAAATGCAAAAAGAAGAAATAAGAGCAAGACACCAAAAATAGAGAGTAGGCAATTTATTGAAAACTGAATTTAAACTCCAACAGGTGGTTCATCAGCTGATCAAAAGTTTAAGACCATAGCCCAAAAAAAACAAATTTCAAGTTTCAAAAAGGAACTCAGCAGTGAGTAGCCCCACCGCTGTTGTTGATAACTTCAAAAATTAGTTTAAGCATGCTTGATGCAAGTGTTTCCAGGAAGCTGGTGGGAACGTTGCTCTATTTGGTGAGGATGGCTTAATGGAGGGCATCCATGGTCTGAGACTGACGTCCATTTCTGTTTCTGTATACAGATGGTGCCTTCATAACAGCATTGTACAAACGAAAGTTATACATGTGTTTTTTTTCCCCACTATTTATTAGACGCACATCAATACTGGTGTTGAAAAGAAGCCACATTTAAATACATTGGTTTATTAAAGCAGTCTTTTTGATTTGCTTCTGTGAAGACTATAGTTAGCTAGCTAACAGTGTCGATTGCCACCTTCGGTAAGGACTTTTTTACATTTTGCGATTTCATTTGAAAATCACACAACGCGCAAGTGCTCACAGTGTCCAACATGCAGTGTACTAAGGGAAGTCAAGATTGAGACACGGCAGTTATCGTACAAAGATCCTTTTATCCTTATTCAACTTGAATTGTCGAAAGGGAAGATCAGGACTCTTGTGTGAATTGATTCTGCTAGACAACACTGCTTTAAACACTATCTATCCTTTCGTCTTTGGTGTACTTTACATCTAAACAAGCTCAGTATAATTTGCATGCTGATTTGTGATGGAGAGGCCAGAGGTTGACTTTACTCATTTCCTCTCTCACACAACAAGTGGCTGTTGCTCTCAGCCAAGTTAACATGTCCTTTGATTCTCATTCCATCCTTCAGCTTGTAAACATTGCTCTTTCACTGGAGTATGAAAGAAATTCATTGAATAAAGTTCCATTCCCTTTTATTACGTTGAGTAAACATTGATACAGAAAGGTGTATGACTCTTATTAGTATTTATGTTTCTCATTAGTTTTCAATGAGAATCTCCAGTGTAAGGAAGAGAGATTTCAAAGATGTGCCACAGGTTCATTCAGAAATAAGTCTTGATGGTATCTCGAAATTTGGCTGGACTTTCTGACTTGCAATAGTTTTTTTTTCCGTCACCAAGCACTTTTGTTGTGTTAAATGTAGCCTGATGTGTGTGACAGCCAGAGAGGTTCCCACTGCACCTTACAGCTTCTTTTTAATTGCATCTTGAATGCATACGGTTCTTTGAAAAGGTCGCCTGTTCCGTTGATGTGACATGATGATAAATGGTGAGGGAGCGAGCGCATGACGCAGCTTTTTAAAAAGAATCGGTTTCCTTTGGCCTTAATGGAGATAATGGAGGTTTTTTGTCGAGGTGGTATGAAAAAACAAAGACAGACAGCTGACCCGCCCCCCCCGGCAGGGTGGATAATGTAAGGAGGTGAGTCACAAAAACAAGCCAGTTCTTTGAGGGAAATGTCACTGGTGTATCTAAAGGGACTCTCCTAGGTGTCTTCTCATACATATGCATTTTTCTTAATCTCTCTCCACGCCACTTGAATAAAATATTCCCCGCTGTCATGAATCTAAATGAAAAGCTTTGCTAAATCATTTAAACACATTTGGGATTGGTCTGAAGTACAGGCAGGTAAGAGTCAACACTTGTCCCACCTGCCTGTTTCCTTACTCCTTTCTCTATTTCCTCATTAAATTTGACACACTCCTTTTCAAAATCATACCTCCCAACCACCCACTTTCTCCCTGGAGCTCTGATTTCAAATGCTATACCTCCATCACTGCAGGCCCCTCCACTAACAGCATTATGCCGTTCAGATAGCACTTGATATCACCGGGATGTGTCTCTCGGCATTGAGACGCTCAGATCTGATTATGCCCAAATTGAATCAGCCTGTCAGCTCTGCTATCACGCTGCAATCCAAACTCTTCCAGATATGGGAAGCTGAAATGTGGCATCTTTGATCAAGGTCTGTTGAATTTTGCCTCTGTAGAGTTTAAACTACAAGAATCATACGCTACTGTCAAATAGTCATAAAGGAGCAGGTTTAATTTCAGTTTACGTTGTAAACCGTCTTCAGAGGACATATTCTGCTCACTTTCAGGTTCATATTTGTATTAAGTGTCTCTACTGGGACATGTCTCCATGCTTTAATGTTCAAAAAGCTCTTTATTTTTCTCATACTGCCTGTGCTGCAGCATCTCTTTTCACCCTCTGTCTGAAACCAGAGCCCAGTCTGCTCTAATTGGTTAGCTAGGCAACTCCCTTGTGATTAATCAAGTACTTGGATATGTCCTGCCCCTTTAGAGCATCATGTACAATGTGTTGGAAATCTAGCCAATAGCAGAGCAAGTGTCACATACTGAGGTCTCCCTCTTGAGAGACATTTGGGATTTTAGCCTTCGCAGACCATTGACATGCACAAAAACCTAACACACTATAGAAAAGGGGAAATTACAAAAAAGCTTATTTGGGCTTTTCAGTGCATTTAATTTCTGTCAATTCTATTGTGTTGCTTCTGTACCATGATTATGTGGCCAATGGTGAACAAGAAAATCTCTTTCTTAAATATGATCAAATTAAATGCTATGATTTACTAGTCCCCTGTCTCAAACAATTCTAGTTCTTCTTGCATTAGAGATAAAAATAAAGGGGGATATTTTCGACTTCTAATGGGTTTGTTTTTATTCCTACGATCAGATTTTGATTCGATGGGTAAACTTTTCTCTCTCACCAACATCATTAAGATCATTTTTCTCGTTTTTTTTGGTGAAAGTTATGCGAGAAGTTGG
Organism: Eleginops maclovinus; assembly: GCF_036324505.1. Lineage (NCBI taxonomy): Eukaryota > Metazoa > Chordata > Actinopteri > Perciformes > Eleginopidae > Eleginops > Eleginops maclovinus. The sequence goes on along the minus strand of NC_086353.1, from coordinate 24,699,062 downwards.
GGTTAAAACATTGTACTTTGATTCAAAGTCATTTGACAGGAGGCAGGCTGTTTGGGAAAAAGGCATGCTAGTGATGTAACAGCAGGGCCTCGGTGAGTGTGATTATGATTCAGACCAGGCTAACGGGTGCTTCTGTGTTACATAACTAGCTGACACCTCTATGTCTCTTCCACACACACACACACACACACACACACACACACACACACACACACACACACACACACACACATACACATACACATACACATACACATACACACACACACACACACACACACCAGGTAGCAATTTGTGGCAATTTTGTGGTGGCCCCTTTGTACCAAGTACCCCTCACCGCAGTTTGTAATTCGGGGCGGTGCATGGGCACCACCAACATGGGCGTATGACTCCGCCCACGTTGAGCATCGCCCTGAATTGCACATTGCAGGGAGGGGTACTTGCGTTAGCCGACTATTCGGACATTGGCCGTTTTGCACACATGCGTGACCGGAACAATTAACTGTCACCGTCCCAAATTTGTCCGGTAAAAAGAGAAGCTTTGCCTACATAATCAGTAGCATATGAAATGAACTAATATTGTATAATATAAAACGTTACAACTAGGGATGCACCGATTGCAAAAATGTTGGCCGATATCGATGTTAAGAATAACAATTTTTGCCGATGGCAATTTAAACTGTAATAGTAGCATAAGGCAGCCTGTCCCTTTAAGAGTGAGAGAGAGAGTGGGGGATGCGTGTGCATGTGTAAGAGCGAGAGAGAGGTTGAGCCAACAACAACTGACTTGCTTGGGGGCTAAATTCAGCCACCTTTAGACATCAGATTCGAGCATGCTGATTGGCTAAACTTATGTCGCTATCTGCCTAGCAACAGCCAGCAAGTGGCTGCTCTGCTGCACTCAGTGAGAGGTTTGACCACACATTTTTATTTTGCGTTCACAAACGATGGCAAAAACGTTGCACAAACGAGAGAGCGGTCTATTCGCTGCACAGGGTGACTACTTCGAAGAGGATGACCTCAAAATTTAAATCAGGTATGGTGTTTTCTTTTTAGAGGAACTTTTTGATCACACCTGTATGAAGAATTTACTGGAGATTCATTTAATTCTGCGATCAGACCGAAATAATCTGCTGAAATAATCAGGCTGCACTGGCCCGGACACACCAAGCCGACTTTAGCCGACTAGCGCCAACGAAGACCGCCTGCTGGGTCGCTTCTCGACGGCTGCAGTCGGGGCGAAAAAGTTGCACTCGGAACACACCGCACAGATTTCAGTCGACGATCAACTAGCACGCACGTTCTGCGCCTGCGTGAAAGGGAAAACCTAGGACTGCGAGAATATACAAAGACACTTGCCATAGTGTGTCTGTATTTATCAAGACACGTATGAAGCAAATCCGGTTAAAAGTTCAATCTGGAACAACGATAGTAGGCTAGCCTAAATGGTAAACTGCCCAATCGACATTTCTACCACAGTGAGTGTGTTTAGGCAGACATTGAATAAACACAATAAACGTACTCTCTCATTGTGACAAGTGGTATAAACTTGATGCATTCCATGGTTAAAAAACAGTGGTATCTGGACCAGTAGAATTAGAAATGGCTAACATGTTACAAGGATAATGGACTTAATTTTAACCAAACCGTCGTCTTTGACTTCAAAACTAACTAGCCAGGAAACTAATCAGGTTGGTTTATTTCTAGACTAAACCAAATGTGTCCTTTGTGGGCTAATGCTATATACCTAAATACATGTGTGGCAACTTGGGTAGGCTATTTAAACGGAGGAAACTAACATTATGCTTTGCATCATGGAGTTGCCTCCACTTCTTCGAATATTTTGGGTAATTCATACAAAGCTGCGCTTTTCGGAGTGATCTCTCTTTCGCCGACGGCCGACACATGTATTTAGGTAAATAACATTAGCCCACACATTTGGTTTAGTCCAGAAATAAACCAGCCTGATTAGTCTCCTGGCTAGTTAGTTTAAAAGTCAAAGATAACGGAGGCTTGGTTAAAATTGAGTCCATTATCCTTGTAACATATTAGCTATTTGTAATTATCAATAATCTAATAATCAGCTTGCTAGTTCTCCAGATACCAGTGTTATTTAACCATGGAATGCATCGAGTTTATACCACTTAAAACAATGAGAGAATACGTTTATTGTGTGACAAATCACTGAGAAACTGGTAATACTCACAGTAATACTCAGAGTTGAATTTGCATTACCCCACCTCCCCATATAAAACTCACCCCTTCTGAATAGGGCTTTAGACTGCTGTGTGACTTGTTTTAAATGTTGATTTAAATTACTTACGCAGGAGTAAGGATTTTGATGCCATCTGACTGAATGGGTTCTTTCCATTTACCCCTTTCCAATTAATCTGCCGCCCAACTGCATCACTGAAGATCCGGGCAAGCATGTTCCAGGTTACACGTTTAGTGTCATGGCCCCCGATGGTTGCTAGGGAGGAAATCTAAAATGAAAAAACAACAAAAAACATCTTGTAATTTACAGAAGTAATTGTAGTGCATACAATTCACCTATTCCACTCTCAGGATGTGTGTGTGGACATGTGACAGAATTTTAACAGGACTTTCTCTGGAAGAACAAAAAAACCTAAAACTCACCACCCTCTGCTTTGATTGAGAATTGGCAGGGTCTTTGAGCCAGTCTTCAAAATCCTGCACTTCCTCCATCGTATCCAGTGGAAACTGCACACACTCAGGAATGTCCATGTCTTGACCAGTAGGGTTGAGCTTGCTGGTAAGATAGTTAACCGTTGCGATTAACTGGTCTTGTTGGTGTTTCATATATTCCAGCAAGCTCTTGATGTGGACTTCTGCAGCTGTTAAAAAGAACATGAGGATATATAAATAAATTACAGTCTACTTTGGACAACTCATTAAGGCATATTTTACTGAGCAAATAGGAACAGCAAGTTTATTTGTTTTGTAAACTGTAGGCCACAAAGAAGCCTTAATTTGGTCAAAAACATCAACAAACGTTCTTCCATGTTTACATATTTACTATTCTACAATACACTTAATTAATGCAACTAACATGGCACACCTGCAGTAATGTTTTCTAATCGTTAATAGAGATTATTTGGCGCTTATTATATTTGGTCTTGAGAAATGTTAAGGGTAATGCGAAAGAATCACAAAATATCTCTTAATTTCTGTCTTGTGTTTTAGCTCAAATTGTATGCCAAGAATAGGAAGACGAAATTGATGAGACTTCAAAATAGTACAATTCCAATAATACACAACCCTACTTTGTATATTCACTTGGATTCAATGTGGGCGTGTGTGTGTTGCATGTTGTGCATGGGTTACATAACTAACCTTTTTTTTACTTTTTAAAAAGTGAAATGATTTTAAAGGTTCAGTTTGAATCTCATAGTCGTTTGCTCACCAGAACAGGCAATGGTGTTTGATCCACACCTTCCCCCTCGCCAGGTAGGTCTGTAGAGCTGGCTTGCCGAAGGGGGTTGATCTTCTGCTGCTATGTTCCTTTTGTGCACAGTAAGGTGGTGGAGTGGGTGGAGAAGCGGCAACTGAGCCACTACCTGGCACACGGCACGGCGGTGGTGGGATAATTGGAGCTGGTGGTTTGTGTGAATTAGAGAGATAGAGAGGAATTCCTATCACGTTTTCATGGTATATTTAGCTTTATCACTATTTAGCACATTTCATCCATGTTTTTACATAGCGATGATTACTTACCCAGCCGGTACTCTTCATCAGTGGGTGGAGGAGGGGCAACTATGCCACTACCTGGCACACAGCAAGGTGGTGGTGGCATAGAAAGTGATGGTTGTGGAGCTGGCTGTTTGGCTTGACGTCTGGCTCTCTTGTTCAACTGATTTTCCTCCCCACTATCATCCTCATCAGAGTCACCAAAGAAATGACTATAAAGTGGGTTGGAAATTTGGAATTTTTTCTGCTTGATCAGTCATATTTTCCAAGAAATGGCCAATATTTCACAAATTCTCGCAGTGTATGTAAACTTATGAGCACAACTGTACTAACATTGGCTTTGGCTTTCTCCTCAAACGAAATTCCTCCTCTTCCTCTTCAGACTGCAAATCTGATGTGTTGCACTTTTTCATCAGTTTTCTGGCCTCGAAGTACTGATCTAAAAATGAAATGATCAAACTTCGGTTGAGTTTCAAATTAACAGTAGAACAAAAAAGAACAGAGTTATAGACAACAGAACAATACAAGGTTGATTACAAGGGTTTTTTCAAATTACATTTCAAACACAAATTACAAGGCAAAGGTATTTTGATATTGGCTTACAACAGCCATTTCTAATTAGTATATCTTTTTTGAGCTATATTACCACATGATTTGACAATTCTGACATCTTATGTCTTCCAGTCAGGTCCAGGCTCCTCTGAATGTTTCACTGCCCTGTCCACTCTTTCATCACTTTTGTAGTTCGGCCAATAGGAAACACCATCGCTGTACCAGTTTTTGTGCTCTGGAATTCAATTAAGTGGAACATCCTAAATTTAGAAGAAAGAAATTGCACCATCAAACACAGACTCAACAGCAATAATTGGTTTGGTATTCACATTGAAGACAAACAACTTCCACAAAGTACTTACAGTCAATTGTCATCCAGTTTCACGCAGATTGCAGTGTTTGGTATGTCATGCAGTCGGTGTCAGTTTCTGTCAGTCTCTGACCCTCATTGCCAAATAAAGAAGTAGCACAAGAGCTACAACTAATATCTAGGAAACGACAAGCTAAAAAGAAAACAATCTGACAAGCCTCAATAGCCACTTTTTGATCAGTACTTTGAAGCACGACAACTGTTGAACTACAACTGGCCATCTTCACATGCCAAACTTTACATGTACGAACTGATGATGGACCACAACCTGGTCGGTAAAAGCAAAGAACCGCTCAAAAGCATATAGAAAACAGTCAACAAAATACACCAAGTTAAGAAGTATATTATACATATCAAAATACATTCAGCACGAGATCCCTAAAATGTATGGAATAGGGGTATGGCCACAAAACCATCCCTATGAGGCAAGACAATACATTTCGGATCAAGCTCTGATGCTTTAACACACCTGAGTATGTCAGATGTATGTGAAATTTTGTAAATGTTCAGAGAGTTGAACGGGTACTTGAAGAACAAAGACTTTTCTAAAAATTCTTTGTATACCACGTACACTCCATCATTGCATTCAACAATGTTGTGTATGCAACAAATATCATTGCCAATGAAAAAAACATTATCCCCTGTTGAAAGTTTAAGGGTCCATTTCTCACAAGCCATCTCGCCGTACTGCGCTTTGACTGACAGGCCACCTACAATGGGCCCAACAAAGTGTTGTTTTTTGAAAGACGTAGGCCTACCATGTGAAGGGGCGTCAGGAATTGTCATCTCCGACAACCGGCGGATAATTTGGGCAAGTGGGAACTCTGGTTTTCGCACAAGTTTTTTAAGCTTGTGCAGGTAATTTTCATATGGAAATGCCGAAAAGCGGTCAAGGCAACCATTTTGTTGGACGTCATCTGCTTGATGTACCAAATTATGCACATTATAAACTAGTTGGTCCTTCCCGTATATTTCACCGAAGTGACAAACGATTGAAGTTTTGGCATACTGGCTGTGACAGGATAGTTCAGGACTTACTAACATGGCAATGCCAGAGAACAGCAGCATGAAATTGCTGTGCATGTTTTGGTCCAGAAAGCTACCCAACATTACAGGTCCTGTGTACAGCAGAAATTGTCTCAATTCTTTCGCCTTCCAACGATCCAATTCCCGCAGTGATCTAGGCTTTCTGGCAAACTCCACAGGAATATAGCGTCTCATTGCTATCAGCGTTGCGGACATTTTCTCTGCTACTGTTGCAGGTACTTTGACATTCAGTGGACCCCTGAGCCAGGTTTGGAGCAGTCGCCTGACGACACCTAAACACACCAAGTGCATATAGTCCAGAGGGAATTGGGACACCATGCCGACACCACTACCAAGAAACGGATGTGGCCCCTCGTGGTGATGACCCTCATCAACCATCTGTTCAAACGATTGGTCTGTTCTTAGTGCATAGTTTATACTCGGGTAGGTCATACGTCTGTTAAGATACTTTCTTGGCTGTGCACATTTGTCACAGCCATGATAGCCATTGTGACTCTTGGTATTTTTCACAAAGGCTCTGGCTGGTGTGTCACATATGACCGTGTCTAGCTTGAGCTTAAATGTCTTGCCCTCTACATCAAACCCTTTTTCAAGCTCTTGTAACTAAGTGACAAAGTCTTGAAGGAACTCTTTTGCAGAGGTAGGTTTCTTCTCCCTACAGTACAAACCTATTACCACTGGTTCCTTCATTGGAACGCTCAGTAGTAGACCAAGAATGGGCCACAGTTGCAAGGTAGAGCTTTTAAATAAGGGAAGTCCATCAATGTTAATTAGCAGTTTCAGTGTGAAATCGTCTGCCAGTGTGTGTATGTATTTGGATAGTGTGTTTTTAATTGATGGCAGAATACCAAAGTAGTGGTACTGTCCCCCAGCCCTTTCCAGAATGGAATACTTAGTTTTAGTCCTAAGGGGGATCCTTCCGTCCTTAGGAAGTTCAGGATGGTGAATGCGCAGTATGCTCAACAGTGCTGTTAAAGCCACTAAAAGAAATGCCAAATTGTATGGCCCAGTTTGAAATGGTTTCAGATAGTGAAACTGTCTCATTGACTTCACCATCTGAATCAGATGACTGAATCAGCCCATCGCCACCGCCAACCAGAAAACCCTCAGACATGCCTTCATCAACCACCATGCCACATTCCTCCTCACTTAAGACTGCTGCAGTTGTATTGTCTGAACAAGTTTGATTGTTGAATTTAGGTCTTCTCCAAAAAACTCTACACTGACATCTGTAGTCCTCCTCTGTCATTAGTAAGTCAGTCAGGGGAGGTTTATAGTCATCACTAATTTGCCTGAGACGTTTGTCTACATCTACATGGGTCCTCCGTCTAAGGGTGGAGAGGGAGACGGGCACAGTCTTTCTATTCATTTCTAAAAGAAATATTTCAGAAACACAAAAGAAAGATTGCAACCAGTGAGGTGTAAAAAAAAAAGGACCATCAGTTGTTGTGTGTTTTCCAAAATAAATTTAAAAAAGGGAAAAGGCGTGCAGCACTTCCCTGAGAATGATCTTCTTTTTTTTTTTTTCTTCAAGTTTTCTCCAGTATCAAGTCATCCAGAGATAGTTGTACATACAACACTACGAACAGGATAATATCTTACTCGACACACTTTTAACGGCATAATTAGCCAAAATGTCAGCAAATATTATAACAGGAGGGGTGAAAAATAACTTAATGTTACATATGCGCTTAGGAAAATCATTGGAGAGCAGGTAACTAATCAATCCCAAATAAATGCCATCCAAATGGGGCTTTGTTAACTTTTTGTTAACTGAAATCTATATCTAGCTGAAATTTAGCTAACATGCTTTTCTAACATTAGGCTAATGTTAAGCTGAGTTAACGTTAACATTAGCTTACACAATATTTTGTAATGTATTAAAACAGCAAACAAAGCAATTAACTACTTGTGATTTAAGTAATTGTACTGGAAATGCAACTAAACTGAACAAATGAAGCATATTTTGAAATGCTTACCGTTTACATGTCCGCAGACTTGACTTGCTCTCACTAATGCAAAGCGTTCTGGCTCCGTTCTGGCTGTTTCTCTAACCGTCAGCGATGAGAAAAAAGGCGCGTCCGATGTGTGGATCCCCCTGGGATCCGTAGTGGGTCCGCTGTTTGACGGGGCACTGTCCAAAGGCGGGGCATATCCTTTGCGCATCGCCGAAATGAGTGAGACAGTACGGCGGATCTGCCGACTTGAGGGCGGATCCGCCCTGGAGTCTACTGCTATCTGGGTGGGTACTGATTCTGTGGCGGCCCGCCACGCATTGGTCTATGTATGGGAAACACTGCACACGCACACACACTTTATTTAATGAAGTGAAGGAGCACAAACAAATGCACACATCCTCCGTCAACTTGTCTTCTTGAAGTTCTCGAGCAGTTTCTCCGGTGTCTTCTAAAAACACTCTGGTAATGAATGATGTAAAGTGGCAGAGAATCAATTCGACAGCAGAGCAGCAGTACAATAAGTTTGTAAAACGGTTTCAATATCGTATCATATTGTATACCCAGCCTACTATCAACAGCTTGTTCAAAGTTCACACATTCTTTACACTTCTTTTTGTTGTAAAGAATGCTTTTTACCCACAATTTACACTTGCTTATGTTGCTATCCTATACATTCCCCGGGCGCTGCACAATAGCTTCCCACTGCTCCTAGTACTAGGATAGGTTAAATGCAGAGGACTAATTTCACTGTGTGTGCTCTGCTGTGTGCATGTATGTGACTAATAAAGAGGGTTTCATCCTCCATTTCTATCTAATGATAGAAATGGAGGATGAAACCCTCTTTATTGGAGAGTATTAACTCTCAGCCCTTTGGGTTCATGCTTAAAATCGGTTTCAAAATATGAAAGGGCTTCAAAAAGGTTATGGTTATCTGTTGTTGTTGTATCTTTCAAAGCACTTTCTTCAATGTTATATTGGAACTTCGCAAAAAAGATTCTCCATCAAATGAGCCAAATCATTAGTCATCTCATAACTGAGTCAGGTACTTATTTTTGGGCTTCTCAAAACAGAATGCACGAGGCATCCAAAAAATACATTGTAACGTTATCCCTTGGGAGAATGTTTTGAGGCAAAGCCTTTTGTTCAATTGTATTGTTCACAGTTAATTTAGTATTTCACAACACGTAAAATAGGTTGTATATTCATTGAAAACAAAACCAGACATTACATCAATTCTTCTTCATGCGGCGACAGCGTGGATTCTCAAGCCAAATGATCATGTCCTTATTTTTGTTCATCATTTAACGGTTTCCGTCAGTAGGTTCATAGAGTTTTGCAGAACGTTTTCAGACATTTTTCAGACATTTTTATTGGTTCCTTTATATTTACCTCTTTACCTTCAGAAAATGTTTCCTCCGATGACAAATATTAATTCCTGATCCTGAGAGCTGCTATGGATCAGTGGACCGACATTATTTGTTGTTTTTTTAAGATGGAATGGATTAACTTATCTGTCTGAAGGGGATTTTTAGTGTCCTTTTCTTTGTAGAGGGTACAAAGAAGGTACACCTAAACAGTTCTGTCCTCTTTTCATTTTTGTTCGTTATTTTCTTTATGGCATGTTTTGAAGGCTACTGAATTGTTCACATAACCTATTATACATTGTTGTGTGCTACGATTGTAAGTTACAGAAGACAGAAAGTGAACATTGATGTATTTTAAAAGATCGTTTGGACCTAATAATCATAATAAAAAGGGAATTTCCGAAAAAAAACATCAAACATTCCCTTTTTAGCTCAAGCTATGCCCAAAGCAGCTCACAATAAGTGCCGAAAACCATGAAGATACAAACTCAAAAGTAAGAAGTGCATTAGCCTTCAATGAGCCAAAACAGTCTTAAGTGCTTCACACCGGAGTGAGTGATTTTATATTCCCTCACGCTGTGTAGTTATGATGATGGAGAATGCTGTACAAAGCAGATGTTGAACATTGTTATTGATCGGGTGTGCTCTGCTCACACTGAAATGTTTCACCTCTCTTTCTGCACAGCAAGAACATACCATTTTGATGATTAGAGAAAAACCATTAAGAGCTCACACTGAACATAAACACTGACGGTCACTTCCAATAAAGAAACAGTAAGGTGTCTTTTCTTTCTTTCATATCTTGCCACAATGCCTGCAGTACTGGACAGTCCAATAACAGAAGTGAAGGATCAGTCCTCCGTCGTTTCCTCCAGCGTAAAGCAGATGCAGAAACTTTATCAAACTTTATTTGTACAGACATCCTTACAGGTCCAATCCCAAATTAATATAATTTTAATTCTAGCTCCAATTACTCTCAACAGATGACTTTTCCAAAAGCCTCCCAATCTATATAAAATCTGTGGTTTTGAAAATAGTTTTTCTATAACCAGTATAAAGTGTGGTTTCCTTAAAATGTTCCCACACTCTATGGCTTTTATTGCCTGATTGTAAGTTTGAGGGGAGATCATTTTTATGTGATTTTATTTCACCACTCAAGTTTTTTCTCAATCCACTACCCTACACCAATGGAAGGACATGTGTGTTGCCTGCCTTTAACTGACATGGCTCTTGCCTAAGAAAGTGCTCCCCCAGTCTCACTATCCTGTACTATACACTTTGCAGAGAAGTTTGTTTTTTTTAAACATTAAGAAAAATCTGAATCCTGTATTTAACCATAATGAAAATCTACCTCTGATAAATTTAAACAAGCTCACTTTAATTTCTGGCCAAGTAGAAATAAATCAGATTGGCCAATCCAAACAGTATGTCATTTGGACCCTTTACTCCCTCCACCCTTTGACCCCGTTTCAAACTGACAACACACACACACACATTTGGGCTGTTTCTAATGTTAATTTGGGGCGACCAATTAGGTCCTGAACTCGGCCTTGATCCATTCCGCTTCGGCCTGGTTTTACTTGCTGCTCCAAATGTGTTAACCTGGATTGACCACAGCCAACAGTTCCTTGAACGTGGTGACTGAAAAAAGGTCTGGGGTTAACACAAGATGAGGAGATGTTCATGCTTTGTGCTACAACCTAAATTGCGTCAGTAAATCGCCCACATGTGAATGTCTGAAGCTTTTATGTGGCTTTAAAAACAGCAGTTGCTAACAACTGACGCAGTGAGACTACTATTTGTCTTAACGGCAAACATAAACCGCTTTTAGCTTGGCGGTGTTGATGGGCAACCATGTGATGAGTTTGTTTCTACTCTTTCAGCTATTTACTTCTACCAATTATATTAACACTCCAACAATTGTAAAAAGAGGTGAAGATAATCCTGAGCAAAACCAAAGTGTCATGAACGTGTTTGACAAATATTTTATTTTCTGCAATCTTTCTAAATCAAATATAGAAATCTTGTTGCATTTTGCCGAGGGTAGCCCTTGCAATGCTAATTCTTGCTTGGCTTGCAAAAATATGTCACCACAGAATCATTCTATTCAGACAGACTGCTTTTGATGAGGCGCTGATTAAGATGTAGCAGATTTGAGGTGCAGGAGGAGGTGGGAGGTCGCCCACTAATCTAAAGGTTGTTGGTTTGATACCTGGCAGCTGCATTTTATGTGTCAAGTGTCCTGTCAGGTTCTTCTAGGTAGCCTCTACCTATCAGTGTATGAATGCTTGTGAAAGTACGGTAAAATCCTTAAGCGGTTTGCTAAGACTGGAAAAGCGTAATATATACATAATACATTGATGATTTATAATTTTCACTGATTAAAGGTGAAAATTACGATGTACGATGTGACAGTAGGATAAAATACAAATATGTTAGTTAAGGTCATGTGAACTGTACGTTAGAGATTAAAGAGTAGAACTGCAGTAGTTTGCAAGAGGAAAGTTGTTAATACTTCTTTTCCTTGTCTGTTCTGCAGTTTTAAACTCAGTTCAGTGCTGCTGTATGAGACATTCAGTTCCTTCTTTTCTTTGAACTTTCACACCTCTTAAGCTGGAACAACCTCTCCTTTGCTTCTTAGACACACACAGGTCAACTTGACATCACAAGCTCATCCTTTCTTACTTTAACATCAAACTGTACATGTTATTGATGTGAAATGTTAAATACCTGACCATGACATGGGTCTGCTGCCTGCCCCTTACTGAACATGTTTCCTTTTTTCCATATTGTCAACCATAGAAATGCCTGTAGAATAAGTAGTGTGTTTATGTAAGACCCTGCTGGATCACGCAAACTTATTGCCGTCAGTGCTACTCTCATAGAAAGCCTTGTGACGCACACATGAAGAAAACATTTCAAGAAAATACGGGGTGATCTCCAGCTACCCAGCCTAGTATCCCATCATGTAGTAAACAAACGTCCTTGTTTTCTCCCATGTGTATCGTTCTCCCCCTAGGCTTTGTGTTTGCTATACGTTACATGCATTTGAAAACCAGCAGTACCAGCAGTTATTGCGTCATGAACCGTGATGAATAGAGATGTAACGCATGGTCTGCCCTTCTCTCAGCCTCCCTCAGGATTTGCAGGCATATTAAATGGCAAATTTGTTTTTCATTCAACCACGGCAATACATATTTACGAGGCATCATTGTGGACTGAGCTAAATGGCAAAATGTTGGACAGAATGTGAAAGATTTTGTCACATAATGTCCAGCTGGCCAGATATTTGTATTGTTATCTAGCAGACTCTAGAGAAATAATGTACCATGATCTGTTGTTAAACAATAGCAATCATCTCATGTGCCGTGATGTAGGCTACAGTAAGATTTGGGCAGGGTCAGTGCGCTGCTATGGTTTTCCAATGGTTCCTTAAGTTTTTAGTAAGGGATATTGTGCAATGAGCTGGTCATTTGTCTGATGATCCAGAAAGCAACGTTCATTGAAATGACGACAGAACTGATGGAGGTTTTCTGTATGTTCAAGTCTGTTCACATTTTCTTTTCCGTTCACCAGACTTCAATCACCGCAGAGTCCATACCGTGTTCCTGTTTACTTTCTGTCAGTCTTCTTCTGTTTATTTCCCTGACATCCAGCGCTCTTTTAATCTCTTTCCTTCTCTTGTTCTCTTTTTCTTTTCCTTGCTGGGGGCCTCATGAATCCAAAGTGTTGGTTCTTTCCACATATTTAAAAATGAATATTTAAGAATGTTTCCATGGTCTGTTCCGATGGAAGAAACAAATTATCGTGTCCACAGCTGAAATTAAATTGACCAGACTTCTTTCTGCGTATTGATATAACTGCACTTAATCCCTTGGTCCTCCTTTGCGACAGTTGGCTCTCCTTAGTAGCAGTCTGTCAGCAATAATTAACAACCGCTGGTCCAAACTGACCAATCAGAATTGAGTATTCAACCAAGCGGTGTAATCAGCTGTGTTACTAATTGATGCACGCCTTGTTAAGTCAAAGATAGAAGTTGTTTGTCATCAAGCAATGAATTAATCCAATGTTATTTATGTAGCCTAATATCACAAATAGATGGATCATTGTTATTGTTAACAATCTGTCAGGTGCTGCTAGAAAATATTTCTATAGATCATGCTAAAGCTCTCCTCTCTTCTTTCCTGTTTCTCCAGGCGCGTTACAAACAGAGCCTGGACCCCACAGTGGACGAGGTGAAGAAGCTGTGCACGTCACTGAGACGCAACGCCAAAGAGGAGCGAGTCCTTTTCCACTACAACGGCCACGGGGTGCCACGGCCCACGGTCAACGGAGAGATCTGGGTCTTTAATAAGGTAACACACACAAACCAGAGCAGTAGCCATTGACTTCTAGAACCTAGAAACCCTAATCATCTGTTGCTTAGATTTGTATTTGAAAGGAGTTTATGGCATTTGTAGTTATTTCTGAGGTGGAATTTGACCAATAGAAACTAACAAATACTTATAAAATGGTAAGGAAACCCTCCGGATACACGGACATGAAGATACTTCAGATAAGACTGTCTTTTATGGTGTTTATTCTTGCAACAAGTTAACAACTTTACAGTGTGTTGAGCAGACAGCAGCAAAGTACACAAATCAGGAGGTCTGCAGTGTGTCTTATATCCAAATTTTCAGACAACGAACTAGGAGAGGACAAGAAAACATACCATATACAGTGGGGCAAAAAAGTATTTAGTCAGCCACCAATTGTGCAAGTTCTCCCATTTAAAAAGATGAGAGAGGCCTGTAATTTTTATCATAGGTATACCTCAACTATGAGAGACAAAATGAGAAAAAAAAATCCAGGAAATCACATTGTAGGATTTTTAATGAATTAATTGGTAAATTCCTCGGTAAAATAAGTATTTGGTCACCTACAAACAAGCAAGATTTCTGCCTCTCACAGACCTGTAACTTCTTCTTTAAGAGGCTCCTCTGTCCTCCACTCGTTACCTGTATTAATGGCACCTTTTTGAACTCGTTATCAGTATAAAAGACACCTGTCCACAACCTCAAACAGTCATCCTCCAAACTCCACTATGGCCAAGACCAAAGAGCTGTCAAAGGAGACCAGAGACAACATTGTAGACCTGCACCAGGCTGGGAAAACTGAATCTGCAATAGGTAAGCAGCTTGGTGTGAAGAAATCAACTGTGGGAGCAATTATTAGAAAATGGAAGACATACAAGACCACTGCTAATCTCCCTCGATCTGGGGCTCCACGCAAGATCTCACCCCGTGGGGTCAAAATGATCACAAGAACGGTGAGCAAAAATCCCAGAACCACACGGGGGGACCTAGTGAATGACCTGCAGAGAGCTGGGACCAAAGTAACAGAGGCTACCATCAGTAACACACTACGCCGCCAGGGACTTAAATCCTGCAGTTCCAGACGTGTCCCCCTGCTTAAGCCAGTACATGTCCAGGCCCGTCTGAAGTTTGCTAGAGGGCATTTGGATGATCCAGAAGAGGATTGGGAGAATGTCATATGGTCAGATGAAACCAAAATAGAACTTTTTGGTAAAAACTCAACTCGTCGTGTTTGGAGGAGAAAGAATGCAGAGTTGCATCCAAAGAACACCATACCTACTGTGAAGCATGGGGGTGGAAACATCATGCTTTGGGGCTGTTTTTCTGCAAAGGGACCAGGACAACTGATCCGTGTAAAGGAAAGAATGAATGGGGCCATGTATCGTGAGATTTTGAGTGAAAACCTCCTTCCATCAGGAAGGGCACTGAAGATGAAGCGTGGCTGGGTCTTTCAGCATGACAATGATCCCAAACACACCGCCAGGGCAACGAAGGAGTGGCTTCGTAAGAAGCATTTCAAGGTCCTGGAGTGGCCTAGCCAGTCTCCAGATCTCAACCCCATAGAAAATCTTTGGAGGGAGTTGAAAGTCTGTGTTGCCCAGCGACATCCCCAAAACATCACTGCTTTAGAGGAGATCTGCATGGAGGAATGGGCCAAAATACCAGCAACAGTGTGTGAAAACCTTGTGAAGACTTACAGAAAACGTTTGACCTCTGTCATTGCCAACAAAGGGTATATAACAAAGTATTGAGATGAACTTTTGTTATTGACCAAATACTTATTTTCCACAATCATTTGAAATTAATTCATTAAAAATCCTACAATGTGATTTCCTGGATTTTTTGTTCTCATTCTGTCTCTCATAGTTGAGGTATACCTATGATAAAAATTACAGGCCTCTCTCATCTTTTTAAATGGGAGAACTTGCACAATTGGGGGCTGACTAAATACTTTTTTGCCCCACTGTATATACATACAGTAAATATAGGATTGTTTAACATGCATGCTAGCAACATGACACATAATGTCTACATTCCTAAAAAGGAGAAGTCCCCAAACTTTACAATAATCAACAGGTCCAACTTTATTTTGACTCATGTAGGTTAGGACATTTTACTGCCACCTATCAACATTGTGTTTACAAATAGCTTGACAAGAAGAACACATGGTAAACTTTCAAAGCTCACTTTAGAATGATAAAATATTCCATAACACTATTAAGCCCAGATTGGTCTGGTTGGGCTTAAAAGTGTACAAGTACTAAATAGGATCATGTGAGAACTTGGACACCTACTATGGGGAAAAGACTTAACATATTAACATATCATCATTGAGCAAGTCGAGAGACATTCAACTACTGCCATTGCATTTCTAGTTGTCCATGTTTGTTGAGATTTTCGCTTTCGACCCTTTTGTAGGATCAAAAATGATTTCAGATTTCACGCAGAAACACAGTGGCTATCAAATGTAGAATTAGGCACTTACAGAGACATGGGATCTTGCATTTTACCTGCTGCCATTCAGGACAGGGTTTGGGTTATAGACCG
This sequence comes from Eleginops maclovinus, assembly GCF_036324505.1. Taxonomy (NCBI): domain Eukaryota; kingdom Metazoa; phylum Chordata; class Actinopteri; order Perciformes; family Eleginopidae; genus Eleginops; species Eleginops maclovinus. Next base: position 24,683,161 of record NC_086353.1, on the reverse strand, counting down.
TATATCTGCTGTAACGTTGGGTGTGTCTTCCAGGATTCATTTTGTCCCCTGTGATGGAAGTTGGTATAGCACCCATCTAGATGTTAGAGGTGGGGGAAATAATCAATACAGCATAGTATCGCGATACTTTGTGTGGCGATATTGTATCGATACATGGACGCCAAGTATCGATATGTTGTTCATATTCATATTGCAAATCCAAATGAAAGTTTTTGGTAACTATTGCTTTTTCAATCCACTACATGGTGCTGAGCTTTTTCTTGTGCGGTCATGGCCATGGGTAAAGTCAGTGGGATTTTCCAAACAAAGATGGAGTCAGCGGAGAAAGAAATCAGGAATGCGCCATATCGCTATATATTGCATCGCAATACTATTGTAGCGTGGCTTAATTATCGCATAGTATCGTATTGTGGGGACTCTGGTGGTTCCCACCCATACTAGATGTTGATGGAGCATTGAGGGTCCAGGTCTCGATGCCGTAAACAATCATTGGCTCGACAAATTTCCTGTTCAAAATGTATTGCCTTCGGCAGGTCATATCGTTATGTTTCGTGTACTTTAAAGCTACCACCATGGCTTTGACTTTTCCAGATTGGAAGTCTTTCACATCGTCCATGATGTATGATCCCAGGTATTTGAGATCATTGACGAGTTTGAGAGGGCTTCGTGCATTTAGAGATGAACTTTAAAGCCCCCCCAACACAGCAGCTAACCTGCATGCTGTGATGTGAGGGTTGGGACTTGCAAATCAGACATAAAATCTGGAGTTTTTCATGTCTCTGTCCTATAAGTAAGCACGACTCACAATGATGCACCGCCGCTGTCTGGGCCTACCCTTCCTCCATGTCCTCAGTACACCCCCGGGCCTGATGTCCTCCTCTCCTCTCTTTCCCTCCACATTTCCCACATTTGTACTTATTTCCTATATAATGAAATCAGTAGGGGAGAGATTTGGTGTTGGAGCAATGGTGAAGAATCAAATGTTCCATTTAGTAACGGGTATAAGACCTTTATAGCAGCATGGTTATTGGATTTTTTTTTAATACTCATTGGCTCTTCTTGTATCATCCTCTCACTCTCCCTTATTATAACATCAACTGTTTCTCTCCCGCTAAGCTCACACTATTCATCAAACAGATGACTTGTTAATAATTAAACGCAGATCTATAAAAGTGAGTTTTCAGCAATAACACCATGCCTCATGTTTCTCTTTTTTTTTTACTTTCTCTCCATCAGAACTACACCCAGTACATCCCGCTGTCCATCTACGACCTGCAGACGTGGATGGGGAGCCCGTCCATTTTCGTCTACGACTGCTCCAACGCAGGGATCATCGTCAAGTCCTTTAAACAGTTCGCCCTGCAGAGAGAGCAGGAGCTGGAGGTGGGCAGCACACACACACATGCACACACAAACACACCATCCTGGTTTACGACATTTCACAGCACTGCAGCCATGAATTAGTACCAGGGTTGTAATTGGAAAAATAAAGATTAGGTGAGTCATACAAACACATGCAGCGCGCAGGGCAAACAGTGGGAACAAACCGCTGGTATTTATGAGTTATTAATGGAATAGTCTGAGCTTTGTCACCTGCATACACACAACATGGAATCCCTCACACATGTACGCTCGTATCATATTTACGAAGCAGACCCAAGTGGTGTCAGTCCTGATTCTCCTCTCTTGGAAAAAGTCCTTCTGTGGCATCATTCAGCCAATCAAACAGGCAGCTGGCTCTAAATCATTGGGTTTTGGTTTAGTCTTGGGAGTACACACACACACACACACACACACACACACACACACACACACACACACACACACACACACACACACACACACACACACACACACACACACACACACACACACACACACACACACACACACACACACACACACACACAGATACACACCTCCACCAGCCCCAGTCCCTTCAACACTTCATCTTTTTATTACGTTTTCTCTCGCTTTTTCTCTCCAGGCTACGGCATGCTATGTGAATACCTAATGAGACGGCTCTGTCATTCATCTCAATTATTCATGCAGAAGTTTCAGCCAGACTGTAGATTAGCTGGAAAACGGGGGAGAGAGAGAAAGCGAGGGAGGTAGAGGCTGACGGTACTGAGCTCAGACTGGAGGTAGACCGAGCGCTGTGTTACCCGTTACAGTAAGAGGTGAAGGCAGCAGCCAAACTGCTGAGTTGCTGCAGTGTTTGACAGAGTGTCTGCGCTGCTTCTGCCTCTTCTGCTGCTCTTCTTTTGTTTTGTTGTGCAGAGGTCATGTCGGGGCTGCACCATCGGGGATAAAATCATTGTTTGGTTATGCTAAATACCATCGTTATCTGGTTTCAGGAAATGTAATTAATTAATGTTTCTTCTGCAACATTATTTATTGACGTTCATTGATTAATTACATTTCCCTATGTTATGTAAACGGCTGCACAATCTTAAAACTAATTGCGAATATAATGAATGATGTTGCAATTGAGATATGATATGTGATAATAGAGGGAATAAAACAAGCTTATACAATATCAATGAACACTTTTTTACCTCTGTAAAGTACCATTATTTCTAGGCTGTGACTTCTCTGCAGCCCCACCATGCCTCAACATTCAGATATTTTCACATATTTTGCCTTTAATGAGATTTGGATTTTGCACCAGTCCATATTGCGATTTCGATTAACAGTCCTACTGCGATGTCTTCTAGAAACTCCCTCTGGAGGGAACACAGGGATTTTAGCCTTTGCAGACCATTTACATGCACACAAACCTATAGAACACACTACAGGAAAGGGAAACCTCAAAACCCTAGTAGGGTCCCTAGAGTTGGCAGAACACAGTAAGGATTGGGTAGAATCACTTTGAATTATTTGGTCAAGATTTCATCCAAATATTCCTGAAACTAAGCACCAGAGTTTTGACATATTGATCATTCTTAAAAGCAACAAATTCACAATTTTGAAACTAAACACTGATTGGTAATTTTGGCCAAAGTACTGCATGTTGAAAGTGAACTACCCATAACCTTTTCCAAATAGTAGGACTAGAGAGTATAGGTAGTTGGTTTCAAATGGATCTGAAGCTGAGGAGGGGATATTCATTTTTCTGTCACAGGTTTGTTGAAGTGTTACTGAGTAACGGGACACTTGGGGGTTCTCTAAAGGTGGTCTGTTGTCAGTTAAATAACTCTAGTCTAACCTGAGCCTGGGAGTAAAGATGGTGAAGTATTTCTGTTAAAGTATAGAGATGATATGAGGCTGAGGAAACAATCCCTCCCTCCCTCAAGGATCCCAGAGAAGCGTCCTTGCTTCTCATGGTGCAGTAAGAGTTTACAGGTGGTTTTAGGTCAACGGTGGACAGACAGGATGGGAGAAAGTAACTAGAACTCAAGGATGTTGGAGCTAGTTCACTGTGATCTCACAAATATGTTTTTGGAGAATCCCCCCCGATCTGTAAGAGGACAACATTATTGATTGATGTTACTTTGAATGGACATGGATGTTAACTGCAACTACAGTAGATGAGATAAAATGGTATATGACTTGAATTCATGCTCTTTCTTTGAAATGTGGAAATCACATAATCAGCCAATCAGGTGCCATCCAAACACAGGTATATTTTTCATTAGGACCCGCAGAAGGTGTGTCTCAAATCTGTGTGCGTTTCAAATGCAAATCCACAAAAAGAATTGAGATCCACCAATGCATGCAAAATTGGATTCACAAAAGTCAGTTTGGAAGCTGTATTTACAAGTTATTGTATTGTACTTTAAATCAATTTATATAGTTTTTTTGCACTTGTGGAAGGTTTTTTACCCTTACAGATCTAATCATTTCCACAGCGATTGCACAAAGCAAGTATTTAAATGAAGGTGGGACCCTGAGGCTTTGAGTGTTTTGGGATGGAAATAAACGGAGGAAGTCCCCCGGTTGATCGTTGCATAACCTTCATAAGCAGTTCCATTTCTTTCTAAACCCGAGTGCCTGCCCTTCTCACAGGAAGTGTATAATGGGTGGAGGTAAAGTAAGATAAAGAGAGAGCCAGTGACTTCCAGAGACTTTTTAATCATGCAGGAGAGGATCCAAGTGGGGAGTCCCTACCTCGCCCATGCTTCCCTCTGTCACCACGCGCGCGCGCGCACACGCGCACTCACTCACTCACTCACTCACTCACTCACTCACTCTCTCACTCACTCACTCACTCACTCACTCACTCACTCACTCACTCACTCACTCACTCACTCACTCACTCACTCACTCACTCACTCACTCACTCACTCACTCACTCACTCACTCACTCACTCACTCACTCACTCACTCACTCACTCACTCACTCACTCACTCACTCACTCACTCACTCACTCACTCACTCACTCACTCACTCACTCACTCACTCACTCACTCACTCACTCACTCACTCACTCACTCACTCACTCACTCAGCCATTCCTAAGCAGTCACACATGCACACGATTCCCATAGCACGACAGGCCTGATCTCTACAGGGACTACTTTTTTGTTGATTCAGTTATATGCAGAAACCACAAAAAGAGGATGATGGGATGATATGAAGAGATGGAGGAGGTGGAGGAGGTGTTTTCTCACTCCTCCACCGCACCATACCAACCGCCTCCTGCAGTCCATTCAGTGTGTGTGTGTGTGTGTGTGTGTGTGTGTGTGTGTGTGTGTGTGTGTGTGTGTGTGTCAGCTCTGAGTGCTCTATTATAGGGCCACCTGCTTCCTTTTAAATATCCCATCACTTCCTGCATGCACTCAGCAAACGTGCTCACTGCATTAGCTGCAGGGCTAAAGATATGTGTGTGTGGTGTGTGTGTGTGCCCTGCAGCATTCAGCTAGGGCATGCTGGACCGTTTGTGTGCATGTTGTGGGTTAGATGTTAGCGTTTCCGGGATGCTTGCATTAAGCCTCCTTCTATCATCCTAATGAATAATTAATGCAAGCGGCTGTAAAATATATTGCTCGACTAGAGATGCATTTTTAGGACGGGCGGGACTGCTCCCCTGCTGTGATCAAGTGTTTTTATATCTGAATCCCCCTCCCTGTAGGATTACATCAATTAGCGTCACACTTTAAAGGGAGCTGAATCCTGAGCGTTTATATTGTCGCCTGATTTTCCCCGTGGAAGAGACAGAAAGGGAAGCTGTCGCAGTGATTTTCATGGTAATTTGCGAGATTACAGTATGCTAATGTGATAATTACAGAGGATGCTCAGCATTAATCAGCTGCGGCTGGCAATGTTCATCGTCGGGATAAACTGCAGCATTCCGTCAACTCCAGGTCTGATCGGGAGACGGTTCTACTCAGGTTGACACATCGAGAGGCCTCTGAAAACGCTCTCTCTTTGTTTGTGATGTCTGCCTCCGAGAGCGCGTCGGCTTTCTCCTCATTAGACCGAGAAGAGGAATTATGTTCCAGGAAAGTTTGGCACAGATCCATCCGCACGACACCCACTCAGGCCTGCGAGCATTTCAAACTGAAATAAAATATGCATGTTGATAGAAAAAAAAAACAGACACATGCACAGTTACACACTTTATCACACCCCCCTATTAATTAAGACTATTCTTCTGTGTGTTTAATACCATGATTTATTCATGTGTGTGCAGAGCTTCTTATAGAGCTCCTGTAAATACATAATGTCTCACAGCGAGATCTGAGCTTCAGCTGCTGCTGCCTTTTCCCCTCCACTTATTATAGAGTCAGCTAATGAGTTATTGGACTAGCAGAGAGCAGGGAGGCATTACATAAATCTACAGAGCCTCATCACAAGGCACTTTCTGCAGTTTCATAAGCTTAACCGGAAACCGGATAGAGAATTTGAATGGGGTCATGCAGCCTATGTTTAACCTCTTACTTTACTTTCTGTTGCTACAGTCCTACAGTAAAAAAGAATTGTGTTCTGTTTTGTTTCCCAGGCAGCCTTGTTGGATACGTGGTTGTATTTGTAAGGCGTCCTTCAGTGCTTTCCTCCGGTAATGTAGTTTTACCCGACTTGCATCAGATACTCAGCTGCAGCACACTCTAAGCTGCGAGTCCAAAAGAGGAGTTTCCACTCAGGAGTTGTGGTGTGTCTCTGCTGGGTGTTTGGTTGTGTCTACTGCTAAGATTTTCAACTTCCTTTCATCTAGCCCACGGCTCAGGATCACGAATTAGTTAAAAGATATCACAAACTGTTAAAAAAACGGATAAAAATGTAGCTTTTTGCTTATATATCGTATTAAAATCCCTTTGGAAATCTAGGAAGGAGATTTTCTTTCTGACATTATGAAGTAACATCAGTAAATCAATCTAGAAATGATTCTGCAGATTAATTGATAATGAAAAAAATGGTTATTGCAATCAATTGAATAGGGTAACAATCGAGTCTCTGTCGGTTAAGGTAAATAAAGTGCAACAAAAAGGATGCAAATAGGAGGAGGATACCCCAGACAGAGGTTTGGGCTTATCCCAAAAAGTCCTCCAGAAATTGTACCTTTGGCTCCTGCTGTTCAGCAGATGTGTGTGCAGACAGTCCGTGTTGTACAGAGGGAAAGATGGCCGGCTCTAAATGAGGGAAGCTTTTTCAGGATGTCCAAAGTGAGAGCTGTGCGGGGTAAAACAGCTATTTGGAGAAGCATAAATGTCACATAATGAGGATAGTTCAGATCTCATGAATGTGTATTTCAAACTAAAAGAGCATGGATATGCTTTTCATTCGGTCCCTGATGGAGTTACTTTATGTTCATGGTTTATTCTTCTGAATAGTTCCGGTATTTTATTGGTGGCATGATGGAAGAGGTTCCAGCTGTGTCTTTATGTTTTATCAACAATTTCAAAGTTAGCCAAACATCAGTTAAAATGTATTTCCAGCTCTTCAATGTAGGAAAACATCTGATTTCACATCATATTGTTCTGGTGTCAATCATTGTGCCATGTTAGTTTGTTGGTAATGAATGAATGTTTATTCAATAATTGTGTTTTATATAAGATTCAGTGCAGGTTACTGATCTGCAAATGCTAAAATCCCAGTGTTCCCTCCAGAGGGAGTTTATCTTCCATACCCTCGCCTCAGCCTGTATGCATTTAGCCCCAGAAGTGTTTGCAAACTAAGAAAGAGTTTTAGCACTTAAGGCAACATTTTCCACTGCGCTAAACAGCTGTTCAGGGTCTCTGCCACTCTGCAACAGGTCTCGCAATAACAGCTTGCCGTTAACCGCCGTGCCAATCTTCAATGAGCTGGGCTAGTGGTATATGATCATATTGTTCTTATACATCCCACACAAATGTTTCAGAGCAAAATGAAACTTGGACATTTGTGGGCATTATCACTATTGAAGACTGGATGTCTTCCATATGTTCCAGCTCAAATAATTCAAGAGTGGATTCATAATCAATAAAAGATTATCTAAAATGCTCTCTCACTCACATATTGAGTCCAGTTCAAGTTTAATTTCAGAAGGCCTGTATCATTTATACATCACTTTCTGGCAGATAGCCGTCTTTGTTCATTGATCATCAAATTTGACTAGAACAGAGTGGTGTATGAGGGCTGCTGCTGTTTAAAAACTCAAGTAGAATCACAAGACATAAGAGAAGTGGAAATAAGAGTACTCTTATCCCTTTCCCTAATCTGTTTCTAAATAATGCAGAGCTGCAGAATAAAGGCAGTCAGTGATGTTAAAGGGAAGTCTGCCATTGCTGCCTTTATCATTAAAGTGTACTTACCAAAAGACACACGATATCGAACTCCTAGAAAACAAATCTATAATACAACAGCACAATGATCTCCAGATATAACTGGCATCATATTCAAGCCTCCTCCATTTTTCACATTTGCAAGTATTGACTGAGCCGTCGCTCCGTGTGGAAATAACACACTCATTCTGCTTCAAGAATAGACAAGAGGCTTTACCACTAAAGACCGCCTGCTGAAGGAGAAGCAAGAGGAGTATTTCCTCACTGGGATCGATAGAACATAACATTATCATAATGTTCTCAAAATGTCTCAGGCAGGGCATCAGCAATAACGTTTTTTTTTTTGTGGAAGAACAAGGTGGTAGAACTCTGATTTCTGTTTTCTAGAATCCCATGTTCCTACTGTTTTAATGCCCCAGAGAGAACATCCCTTGAAAACAGCTTTCATTACTTATTCCATGCTGTTCATAACTGTAGCAGAAAGGTGTTTAATCTTAGTGAGATTTCTATTTTAAATGGTTTTCAACTTTCTATGTGGTAAACACAACACAGCGGCTTATGCAGATCAGAAAAACACCTCTGCTCATACTAAATACTTTCAAATAAGACGAGCTCACTGGAAAAATTGATCAATTATCAGGGAAGACTGTTGACTGAATTTGACAAGTGCTCAAATGGATATCAGATTTGCCTTTTGTAGAAAAGTTTTCTGAGTGTGAATATTTGATGCCAAATCTGAGAAGCACAAACAGCTTGGGAAAGTGATGACAACATCTACAGCTGAAGGGTGAAGGTGTAACAGGGTGCTGATGCCTTCACCTGTAGTGGGACATGTGCACACTGAGACTCCAGATGAATTTTTACTGCAAGTATGGAGGTCCTCTTTCCACACTGACTCCTTTCTCTGAACTTTTATTTCATGTCTCCAGTTCATCATTCTGTCTTCTTCTGTTATCCTCTCACGTTGCTCCAATTGCAGGGTCTAAACTCAAACCCCCTCTAACAGAGTGGTGCAGTGATCACATCTTTGTGTAGGGCCAACAGGAAGTTAGCATGGCAACAAAAAGCAATGGGATTTTGCCGTGGATTTCCATTTATTGCAGAAATATCTTTGGCAAACACGTTAATGATAATGCCACGTTTTGTACACGAGGATAAACTCCACATATCAACACCACTTTTATTATTTATAAAGCCTAAAATGAAGTAAAAAGCTAACGTTAGGCTTTAAACAGCCTACATCCCCTTCGCATGGCTGCTTGTAAACACCACAAAGCTAAAGGTGGCTAATGTTTGGCATATTGACGTTAAGTAGTCTAATTTAAGTCACTTGTTGGCAACTGCCATTTTCATGACATAATGCATAAAAGCTCCTGACAGTCCAAGTGGGGTATTTACAGACGGACTTTAAAGTAGAAAAAAATATGAAAATCTCTTCAAACCGTGTTAAACATTAACGGAACCGGAGGTGGTAAAATGCTAACTTATTCTGGGGTCTTAGGACTCATTCCTGCTCTACCCTTTAATGCCACAATGTTATGATGATTCTTATCTTGAGTTCCATCTAATACAGTCCCAGAGCAAACAAGAGAAAAGCAGTCTGCACGGTAGAGGGGAACACCCTCCACATTTTCTGACTAAAGCAGCTTTGCTCAAACACATTTTTTACCATAAATGTGTCAAGAAATGGGAAGTGTCTGTTGAGTCTGAGACCCTTAAGAACTGTCCACAAACAGGTTTACCTCATTTAAAGACCCATCGTCTGTCCCACAGCTCCTCTTCCCTCTGGTCCCTCTGTCATTTATTCCCCAGACCACATGTCAGGATCTAGCGGTATTTCGATCATTAAAAGATAGCTTTGGATTCTATTAATTAACTATTTCTCCAGTAAATGAGAGTCGCCAAATCCCAAGTTTAGAGAAATAGACAAGGACCAGCACAGGAGTTCAGAAATGTACTTCTGCAGCAGCATCTATATCAGTTTAAGTGAATGCTATCATTAGAATAAACTCACAGTTTACCTTGTGGTCTTTTGTCATTTTACCTCACAGAACACAATGAAAATATGAGGTTGGGTTTCAGAATCAAATCATTGAAGTATGTTTTTCTTTAAACTGTAAGTTTTCTCAATCAATTAGATTTGTGGTATTGTGGATTTTGGAAAGTCTGAACCAAAAATTGTAAAAGGCCAAAGTAACACAAACTACACACAATAACACAACTAGCTAACCAATGGTGGCAGCTGAACTCCCATGTTTCATGAGGTAAAGTTGCTGTTTTTTTCAGTGGAGTCTGGTGGCTTTGGTCGGATTGAAAACAGTGATTATGGAGAGTCACCGTATACAACCCCACAACATTTGAACTATCCCTTTAATGTTTTGGGTCTGAAACCCATATTCACACTGAGATCACTTTCTGTGATTGCTGCAGTTTAAAAAAAACAACATATATTTGACCCCTTATTCTTTTACATGGACATATTTTAGGTAAAAGCTCAGTCTGAAGGGACTTAACTTGGGAACTACTGGGTTGCTGGTTCATGTCTCAGAACGGAACAAATACAACGATTTTGGTTTACCTGTAAATATGATTGGATTTTTTGGGGGGTTTTGTACAAAGAGATGATTATATATATATATATATATATATATATATACCAGTCAAATAACATGAATACTGATGACGATAAGCAGAACTTTGATTTTCATGAACATCGATGCTACAGGGGGTATGACCAGAAAAGTTTTTAAGCTTCTTCTTGCCCCTTTTGAACATGAAGGAAAACTATTTGAGTATTTATTTTTTGTACCTTATAACGTATCTGTTATATTGCTTCTTTTTGTTATTGTTATAATTTTTTCTGTTTGATTTATTTATTTATTAACATGTTCAGTAAATGGACTAATGAAAATATGGAGAGTGGACTGTTACTTTTAGAGGCCAGTTTACCTCCTGGGACTGCTGAGGTGCCCTTAAGCAAGGCACCTGACCCCTACACTGCTCCCAGGACGCTGTATAATAGCTGCTCACTGTTACTAATACTAGGATGGGGTAAATGTTTAGACTTATTTTTAGTGCGAGTAAAAACATGTCCATGTATTTGAGGATTTTAATAGGAATGCATTAATTTATTTAACCCAGGTATCATTCCTTAGTGAGACTCAGGTGGTAACTTTTAAATTGTGTGTGTTCAGGTGGCAGCCATCAACCCCAGCCACCCGCTGGCCCAGATGCCTCTGCCGCCCTCCATGAAGAACTGCATCCAGCTGGCCGCCTGCGAGGCCAGCGAGCTGCTGCCAATGAACCCCGACCTCCCAGCTGACCTCTTCACCTCCTGCCTCACCACACCCATCAAGATCGCCCTCCGATGGTAAAGTTCCTCTACAGCTCTCTCCCAGCTCTCAGCGGCACAGTTTCTCGCTAACCATTAAAAGTTCCAACATTCCAGATGGTACATTCACGATATGGCCTTAAATTTATGCTGAAGTAAGGAAGAGCTGGGGTTTTTGTCAACTAACTGTTAACATTTAAGCAGTGTTTTCCAATAATGAGCCCAAACAGGCTTTAAACAGCGAGAGGAGGAACTGGTTATGGTCTCTCTCAGCCGGTAACCCATTTTTAAAGAAAGTTTTCAATATGGAAGAATTTGAATCACCATGATCTCTTCAGTTAGCGGCTAGCCTATCCAGTTAAATGTCTCTTAACCAAAAATAAGTCCACAGAGGAACACTTAAAGGCTATCCCATATAGAATTAACTTGTTTTAAAAAGTTGGAATACTCTTTAATTTGCGGTTGTGAATTAATTACCTGCTTGATAATGCTATATTTCTCTGTAGCTTCATCTGTAAACACGTAGCACATTTTCCCTTTGACACCAGTACTGCCATGCTTTTGAGGGGTACTGTTTTCTCTAAATCCCACGCCCAAAACCCTCGGCTTTCCTTTTGTCTGCGATGATGGGCACTTAATACCTCATCAGTGTCTTTTTCTGTGAGGATTTGCAGACATTTCTATTTGTAGAGATAGAATGCAAGCCCCACAAACTGTACACAACCAAAAAACTTATCCAAATAAAACTGGTGTACCATTTGAAATGTAATGTGCTATTTCCATAAGCTATCTGTTTTTAGAAAATGATTTTCCTGCTGCCAGCCAAAACTGTTTCAGTCTACGGCAAAGAAAGCGTAGCGTAGCATATGGAAAATGAACAGATATTATAGTTTGAACAAATATAAATCGTTCAGACTATCTGATGCTGTTTGAGCTATCAGTATCAGTTAACCTGCAGTGTGTAAAAAGGCATTTAACAACTTCCTCTTATATAAATAAAACAACTAATGGTAATCAAAATGTAAAAGAGATGTAAATGGTGGTGCAAAGTCCGATACTGTCAACGTAGCAACATTTCATTCAGTTCCAAATGCTAAGAAAAAATGTAAGAATTCTAATCAGTTACTTTATTATAATTCTTCTTGATTATTATTCCTTATATTTGTGCACAATTAACTCACAGGACATGTGAGATTTCTTTCCTTGCCATTTTTGATATTTTGCGCATACTATAATTAATACTGTTTGCGTGCATATGTTAGTGAGATTATAAGCGCATGTTGAGTGAAAATTGGCAGCAAATTAGTTTTTGTGTCCCATTCAATGTCTGAGATATTATGCAAATGCAATCATTTGGGTGATGTAAAAGAGTACCAACGTTGACTGGCGAACTCTAAGCAATCAAAGTAGATTTTGTTTTGACATAAACAATTTTTTAAAACATCAATATAAGCATGTGCAGAATAGGTATTTAGGAAACAGTAGAGGGAGGGAAACATTATACAAAATGACAAAATAATTCAAATTTGCAATTTGTAAATGGTGTGGGCTTTAGTATTAACCACAAAGAACGCAGTGTGTCAATCATTTGTTGAGCCAGTTCGTGGCAGGTTTCTTTGATACTGAGGACATACTGATGTGTCCAAACCTTCCTCTTAACTCTGACCCTGCTCAGTATTCAGCTCCGGTAAGACATTTTCTGCTTAAATGAAAAATGTAAACGCCCCTCATCCACTGCGATGCAAGGTTGATGATCCCCGCAGAGGACATTGGGTTAAAATCGGTGAAAGATATTGAGGCTCATACAGTTGCATGATGTAAAAGCAGCCTGATGCATGATTCAGAGGAGTGTACTGCTGGAGCTTCAAGCCTAACCACGAGAGCACACGGGTTGCATCAGACAGTCAGCCGTCTGTGGGGCACACTGAGCATGTGGGGCTTGCACAACCAGGCAAAGGTGATTGCATCACCTCTAATCCCCCGTAAACACACAAACACACACACATAGATGAATCATCCATGTTCTACATACACATGTGGTCTAACTCCACATCCTGTATGTAGAGCAATGTTTTCAAAGTTCGGTCTCTAATTATTCTATACTCATACCTTTCCTAATTAGCTAACTAGCTAGTAAGCTAACTTTATAGGGGAAGTTATTTTATTTCTGTTTTGGACCAACATGGGTATAACCTTACTCGGGTATTATACAAATGTTTGTATAAAATTGCAAAAAAGAACTAAAACTAGGGTGTTTACTGTATATTTAGTAGCTGTAGTCACCGTGGATCCATCTTGTTTTTATGGACCATTTGTGTACAAGAGGATGAAGCTAGAAGGTTTTGCTACACCTCTATACCGATTGACAGGCTTGTTAGCGAGGTGTCAATCACAAGGTAACTACACACTAAATCTCTGCTATTGTCTATTCCACTTTTAATGGGGACATCATTTACAAAATGATTCCCTATTGAAGAAGATTTGAAACTATCTTGTTAGAAAAAGGGTCTTATTCCTCATAAACTTCAATACATTATGGCTTCATTTGCCTTACCGTGTTATGGTGTATTCTAACTGAAAGAGGCAGTTTTTTCAGGGCTAATTTCCTCTGTGGACTGTTTTTTCAATTGCCTTGAACGGGTAACAGTACCAACTGTACATTAGCTGTAAGCTAGCTTGTAACTCACAGACTGACCATGCTTTTTAGAAGAGTGTACATTCAGTCTGTGTGTCTGTGCCTAGCCTCAGACTGACGCACAGAAATTCAAAATGAAAAGTTGGCTAGCTAGCTTCAAACTTGCATTTAGCTGACAGTAAGCTAATAATAACTTGAAAACCAGCAAGCCTGAAGAGCTATCGCAACTGACTTGTGTAGCCATGTGCCAGGCTAGCCAGCCTGTTAGCATCTAGCTTACCAACCACAGCCATTCATCAGCTAGTCTAAAAAGCTGTCACCACATCTAAAATGTTGTATAATGCTTTATAGTTCTTGAAAGTAATGTCCATCTATACTATTGTAGTTTTGAATACAATTATAACATTCTTAAAACGTTTTTCAGAATTTGCTTAGGAGCATTGGTCTTCCTTGTGTCCTGTAGTTCTGTCCCATATTGCAAAAATGATTCTGAATCTACCTGCTGCAATTGGCATAGCTATCTTGATACTCAAACAAGGTGGTACTAAAGCCAGGTACTATCCACAATTCTTACTAATGAGAAAACAAAAAAGAGTTCTGAGGGAGTTGACCATGCAGTGGGAATGCAGTAGGGAAAGCACAGGTGCACCTAATTAAATGAATAGTGGCTGAATACGATCAAGCAATTTTGATTTGAAGGTTTTGATGTTGTTTTGGTGTCAAACTGCCACAGTTTTTACTGGAAAAATGGAATAGAACTAGGGCTGTCAAATGATTAAAATTTCTTGAATTAATTGAATTTTTCTGTGTACTGTTCTCAGAACAGAAAGATAAATGACAAGAAGCGGATATTACATTTGTTCTTTATTAATGACAAATCAAAAAAAAGTTTTCATTCCAAACAATTTTGGCAACTAAGCCATTGCTCTTTTTCTTTAGCAAATACAGGATAGGTGAATGGAACGTTTTTCTTTTTGAACAAACAACACTTTCACACAAGTACATGTGGCCCTTTTACCTTTTGTGTATTCATATTTTAGCCAGTTGCTAAGGCAAACTGACTGGTTAACATTTTCTGAATGTAAAGTGGACCGTTTCTTCTGAACAATATGGCCTGCAACTGAGAAGAGTCGTTCGCACGGAGCCGTGGATGCAGGAGTCACGATATATTTGCGGGCAAGCAGGGCCAGCTTGTCATGTGCTCCTGAATGAGCAGCCCACCACTGCATGGGGCAGTCCTCCATACTTATGCTTGGCTCTGCTCTGTACCTTTGTATGTCTCTGTCAGGTTACACCTCTTCATCTGACTCTGAATCTGAGCCCATCTGTAGAAGGTGAAGTTTCTTCCTGGGTGGTCCATCTTGAGAAGTCAGCAGAGACCTTCTGGGTGATTGTTCATAAAGCATGCCTCCAAGTGAGGTCCACACCTCTTCCCTTTCACTCTTGGGCAGACTCTTCAAGTCTTTGAAACGTGGATCCAGCGCCGTTGCAAGCTTGAGCCATGCATTGTTAGTATTTTCTTGGCAGGAGGCTAGGTTTTCATGAAGATTGTCTTAAATCTCACCACATATGCAGGGTCTTCTTCAGAGACCTTTATCACTTGACGCAGGTGGCAGAGGGCAGGCAGTACTACTGAGCAGGAGATATAGGCCTCTCCACCCAGAATCTCAGTTACATACCTGCAGTAGAATAACACACACACACACACACACACACACACACACACACACACACACACACACACACACACACACACACACACACACACACACACACAGTTATTTGAACACCAGTTGGTATGCTGGCAAATCAGTTAAACCTTTAATTTTAGCTTGATCAGTTCAATTAAATTTTTCAATGTTCACATTATGTGCATTCCTTGCCTGCTGGCTCTAGAAGAGTGCTCAGTCTCTGCAGTTTGTCCCATTCTGGTGGCGTCAGCATGACCAGTTTGTGGTGTTGTTGGTCCAGGGTTGCTGTTATTGCTGCTTGATAGTGGTTCAGGCTCTTGATCATTTCCAGCGTGGAATTCCACCGCGTTGGCACGTCTTGGATCAGTGGCTCCTGCCGCTGTCCCAGGGCCGCTTGCTGTGAAGCTCCATGGTGTTTGCTGCACTGTGTCTGAAGTGACTGACAATTTTGCGACACTTGGCCAACACATTCGCAAATCCACTATCGGAGAGGCTCACGTTGATGCTTCTCTGTAGCATGTGAGCGATGCAGGGCATGTGCTCATATGGCAGCAGTTTAGCTGCAGCTGTCATATTGCGTACACTGTCCGTCCCTATAGTTGTGATTTTTCCTTCAATTTTCCACTTGTGTGCCACGGTTTGAAACTGTTGATCACATACCTCTGCAAAGTGACGTTTTTCTGTTTTCATTACGGTTAAAGCAAACGACTTCAGTTCCCAGGTTTTAGTGATGTGATGCGCTGTCACACCCAGATAATTGTTGTTACTCGAGGAGGTCCAGTGGTCTCCTATCAAAGCAAGATATTCCGCTGAAGCCAAATCCTCTTCCTTCATTTTCTTTTTAGCGTCATATAGTTGGTTGATTTTAGTCATCACTGTACCTCTCGACGGAGGCTTGTAGAATGCGTCTAAAGTTGCCACTTTCAAAACTTCTGCGAGGACCAAGTCCTCGACAATACTAATTGGTCTACAGTCCTTGGCTATCCATCTGGCAATTGTGTCGGTCAGCTTCTCAGACGTAGACTTACTTAATGCCCTGCGTTTGGTGAGGGTGGTCTGAAGCATGCCAGGCGTAACATCTGAAGTTGAAGCCCCAACAATGAATGCTTGGCGTTAAGATGATACTTAAGGCTCGAGGTGCTTCGGTGAAACGAAAAGTCCTTCCTGCAGTGTGAGTAAACCACAACATGTTTGTTTTTTTTGTACTCAAACTGTCCATCCAGAGGGCCAACGGGTTCCTCGGACTCCTCCATCTTGCTCGTGTCAGCCATGCCGTTTACGTGACGAGGAAGGACGCAGCGGGGGTTTAATTTTGGGCAAATCAGGGCGTGAATGCTTTAAAAAAAATGATCGCCGTTAATTCCAGAAATTAATCATCTCACGTTAATGCGTTAATTTTGACAGCCCTAAATAGAACAAAGCCATTGTTTACCTATTATGACAATCAACATGACTGCTGTGACAAATGCCTGTTTGATAGTGATTGTACGTTTGTCCTTCTAAGATTTTCAAAAGAAGGAATACATACTCATTATTATCATTATTTCAGTTTCCCACTGGTATAAGCGGCAGAACGGGTCTTCTATGTATTGCTAATGCTATTATTTCAATTTTGCTTCAAAACCATTCTTGCAACTTGGAAACATCAGAGAAGGAAGATCAGCACCTTATCTGCACTACTACTAATGCACTACATTACTGACTCACATACAGTCTCTATCTGCAATATACAAAGCCCCCGTGCTGCCATCAATCATGACTTAACCGTACAGCTTTTTAATAACTGAATTCACTTTGCCCAAACTATAAGTCAGAGGGATGATTTAACACATTTTCAACTACAAATTTAAAAGAGGCAGATAACTAAGAAGTAAGGATGACAGGTAGCCTTCAGGAGGGGTCTTACAGCCAGCCGAGTGTTCCTTTTCTGCCAGAAATGTTGAAGTGTGTGTTGCCTTTATCTTTCCCCATTCTAAATCCACACTCCACCCTGACCTTCAAAATAATGAGGTGTCAGTATTCTGCCATTAATATTGATATCCCTTACCAACATTTAGTTTTGGAGAATCAGTTTTTTAGAAGCCTGTCGGACTATATTGAGTGTGACTGCCTTCAAAAATGCATGTTGTAGTTTCAGGGGAAACGTGTAGCATCAGTATTAATACATTTCACTTTTTTGTGAGCAATGAATCAGGGGAAATTTAGTCATGTATTACTGTAAAGTGTATGCATTATAAATGAAACATACTCGTATACCTCGCACATTTTGATAAGCTCTTATAAGCATACATTTTATATGAACACCAATGCTCCAAAAGAGAATACTCAAACTTATGATGCATTTATTTATACGTTTTTTTTCATTAAAAAAACGGTTTGGAAAGGACAACTATATCTAAATTAATATTGTATTCGTATAAAAATGCAAGCCACAATCAGTTCTTCCTGGAGGAGGGAACACTGTGTGCTTCTGGGAGGGACATTACTAATTTCAGACGTATCATACAGCTGCCAGGTTCGGTAGAAAAGGCAATTTCATTGAGAATAGCCAGAGCGCTTGAGAAACCTCTCCACCAGATTAAACATACCAGCTGTGTTCAGCACCTCCATCAACCTAGCCTCCAGGTTTGCCCGAGACCCGGAGCTCTTTACGAGTCTCCAAAAACCCTCTCGCCACTTCCCTCCTCCCGGTTTTCTCATAGTTTGTTGCCATCTCTCCGGCATGCTTATTATTTTCTAAATTAAGATGTGCCGAGCTGTCTTCTCCCTAATTTTTACAAAGCCCCAGAGAGAGACATGGTGAGAAAATGAGGAAGCGATGGGGCGGGATTCGACAGGTTTAGAGTGGGCGGATGGAGGGATTCACTGATGTGCTGGCTTACCTTGGCTTTAAAACTTTAATGAGATGCACTGAGGGATGGATGATGGGGTTTACAGAGGGAGAGAAGGAGCAAGGCAGACTGAGTGCATGTGTACCTTTCATTGCTCAGCTGAGCAGAAAATCATTACTGATGGAGCGCCATCTTCAAGGGATTTCCCCACCGCTGCAATGGATGGGGAGGGATGGAGGAGGCGAGCATCTGAAAATAGAGAGACACCAGGGGTTTGCAGAGGAAGGAAGAAAGAGAAACACTGGCTGAAGGGAGAAAAGTGCACGGTGTGTATTTTCGCCATGCTGGGAGAGCAGGCCTCTGGAGTCCCTGATGTCAGTCTGTCTGATGGGATACCTGCTCTGTCAGCGCTTTGGACATTACGTTTGGTGCAGTGGTCAAGATCTGCAGAGGGTGAATCTTAATGACATGACTTTAGTTACTCAAACTTTTCATCTACATTAACACCACCTCAAGGTTAACGTTTTGAAATAACCTCCACACCTTTCGACTTATGATGGAACAAAATGTGCTACTCTGCCTACACTCTTACAAAAGGCAGTCTCAAACGAACAAGAACTACTAGGTACTGCCTACCTTGAGTAAAAGGTAAAGTCAAACGGTAGTGACTTTACTTTTGACACAAGGTAGGCAAGGTAACACATTTGTTATTTTAATGTGACACAAAGATCAAGGAACAAAACAACACCAATCATGAAGCAGTCAGCTTTATTCACTAATACAAGTCCCAAAATTCAAAGACAGGATGACCCGTGTTAGGTTCTAAATCTTGAAGAAGGAAGTAGGCAAAAATAATCCAAGGAGCTTCTCGTCAAGTTTAACAGCATTTATGAATAAAATGATATGATAGGTTTACAAAAGACACTTGGCCGAGGTCTTCTCCCATTAACTGGTCCACAGTCCACTTTCAAGTTATCTGGTCACAGTTCTTAGGAAGAGATCCCGTTCTCTGTTTACGAACATCTTTTCTACCCTCCCGCTCGGAGGTGTAGTCTTCTCTCATTGGTTGGTGGCGCATAGGTGTGTCCATGCCTCTTAGCCATTGTTGATTTAAACAGATCTTCAGATGATTAATCAGGTCAATTTAATCAGATCTTCACGCGTAACCAAATAACATCTTTTATAACATATTTCATAAGACTTCTTTGGCGAGGCAAATTACAAAATTAAGCTCATACCGTAAATGGGATTTCTCCGCAGGGTGGCTGGCATCTCCCTTAGGGATAAGGTGAGAAGTTCAGTCATCCAGGAGGGACTCGGAGTAGAACCGCTACTCCTTCGCGTTGAAAGGAGCCAGTTGAGGTGGTTCGGGCACCTAGTGAGGATGCCACCTGGGCGCCTCCCTAGGGAGGTGTTCCAGGCACGTCCAGCTGGGAAGAGACCGAGGGGTAGACCTAGGACCAGGTGGAGGGATTATATCTCTTCGCTGGCCTGGGAGCGTCTTGGAATCCCCCAGTCAGAGCTGGTTGATGTGGCCAGGGAAAGAGAAGTTTGGGGCTCTCTGCTGGAGCTGTTACCTCCGCGACCCTGACGGAAAAGCGGGAGAAGATGATGGATGGATGGATGGATTATTCTCACACCCGCTCTGAATCAGTCCGGGTTCACTGCAGCTCATTCAGAGACACACATGGATTTATGTCTGAGAAAAACTTGCATCACCGTAATGTCAGGTTATTGGTGGATAAAAAAAATCTTGGCTTGCACAGTATGAATGTCTTCCCACTATATTCTGACAATTCAGACTCGTGTAAAGTTTGTGAAGGCAGGAGGAAAACTTCCTCTTCACCCCCCCTCAAAATACTGAGTGACAGGCTGAGGGGGATACGTGTGTGGCGCGCGAGTATGTGGAGTGAGTGAGAGCGAGTGAGCATAGTTTATTTCTGGAAGTGTGCAGGAGTAGCAGCAGTATTTAGGTAACTGTTAGGCTCTTTGTTAAGAGTGTATTAAAACATAAATGCACATCTTAAAAACAATAGGAAGACACAACTTGGTACAACAAGGCAGGCGTGTTGTACCAAGCAGTTTTGCTGGAGTGTCATCTGGGCCTTGCATTAGGGTTTAAACCGAAGCACCTCTTAGTCCAAATATTGCCCTAGAGCAGGAGTGTCCATCTACGGCCCAGGGGCCAACTGCGGCCTGTTTTCCATTTTTTATTGACCCTTTTATGATTCAAAAAGTATGCTTTATTTATATTTTATATTCAGCTAATCACATGATCACATCTTCCTTTCAGTCAGTGGGCACTTCACTGAAAAATAACACACACCCACACAAAATAAATGTGGCTGCTTCTCTGCCTTACCGTTTTACCTCATAGGTAGAACAAGGAAATAAACATGGTAGTGAAATGGGTTGTTGTTGCCATAACACAAAATCTGACTCCCTTATGTCCTGATTTCTAAATAACTTTACAAAGTACCTAAACGTGTTGGAACAGCCAGCCCCCCCCCCCAACACTACCTAGATTATTCAGGAGGAACCTGTTCCATCCATTAGAAGCAGATGTTAGGGTCTCTGCCGCTGTCTCCTCACTACTGCACCAACACCCCCACCTCCACATGCTTAATCCTGCCACGCTGGTAAGCATGCACATGCCTGCTGTTAATCACAAAATCTGACTCCCTTATGTCCTGATTTCTAAATAACTTTACAAAGTACCTAAACGTGTTGGAACAGCCAGCCCCCCCCGGTTTAACACTTGGCATAACAAGCTTGGAATGTACCCTTCATATTTCCCCTCATTATAAGCAATCTGAGGCTTCTGTTTTAAGGGATGAGCTGCCAACACTTTATGTAACTAAATAAATGAAAACGTGTTTGTTTTCTCAAAGCATATTCGATTACCGAGCATAATTTACCTACATTTGATTGATTTTGCTCACTTATAACTTAACTTATGAGGCGATATACCTCACCTCTAGCTAGTGGCCCTGACCTCCGTATGTGGCCCTCGGTGAAAAAGGTTTGGACAGCCCTGCCCTAGAGAAAGAACAAGTTTTGACCATTCCTGAACACTACCTAGATTATTCAGGAGGAACCTGTTCCATCCATTAGAAGCAGATGTTAGGTACTCTGCCGCTGTCTCCTCACTACTGCACCAACACCCCCACCTCCACATGCTTAATCCTGCCACGCTGGTAAGCATGCACATGCCTGCTGTTAATGCAGTCTATAATGAGCAAACACTTTCATCAATGCTGCTCAGTTTTTACAGACGCAATGGTGACCTCAAGTACAATAGCACCTCATTATCTTTATGTACAGTGTTTGCTGTACACAGATGGAAATGCAGCTAATCACATGATCACATCTTCCTTTCAGTCAGTGGGCACTTCACTGAAAAATAACACACACCCACACAAATAAATGTGGCTGCTTCTCTGCCTTACCGTTTTACCTCATAGGTAGAACAAGGAAATAAACATGGTAGTGAAATGGGTTGTTGTTGCCATAACACAAAATCTGACTCCCTTATGTCCTGATTTCTAAATAACTTTACAAAGTACCCCCCCCCCTACCTCACAAAACCCCGTCATGCATACACACTGACGCAGAGTCTCATACCGCCACTCGGTCCTGTTTGCTCACGTCACACCGTTTATCAAGTTAGAGTTAAAGTATTTTCTATGGCCGGATCAGCAGAGTGCTGCATGCAGCTGGGCGCCACTTTCTAAAGCAGACTTTGCGGCTAATGATACAACTATTTATTATTTTACACGGCTTCTCTCTTTAAACTTAATAAAATATCATTGCAAACTGACAACAATGCAGTTTTTTTTCTTGCAGATTGGAAAATTCATCCGTGATTTCAGACAAAAAGACACCAATGCTTTGTGATCTGTGGGAACAAATAATTTCCCCTGATGCCTCCCCAATTGGCTTCTTGTAATTTTGAGTCATAATTTTGAAATTACTGACCCTTGAGCTAAACCCTAATGTCAATATCTGTGTTTAATTTCTTAAAAAAGGATCACAAAAAGTAGTGTTGGGAAGGTTAAAATGCTACTAATATTCCAATACTGAAAAGTGACTTTTGTGATAGATTTTTACACCCATCCCCGTTCCCCATTTTTCATGAGTTTGCCTTTGTATATAATTTATTATAAGAGCTGATGTGAAAGATTAAACAATTGGTGAATCATCAATGATGCTCCATAGTTGGATACAAATCGAAAAATGTGACACACCTGCGACTTCTGAGGCATCTCTTTGTACTGAAATGAGAACAATCAGACGTGGTAATGGAAAAACCAATAATTCTTTGGATCACCACTATTCTGCAGCTTCAGTGCTCTTTGGCATTCTCTGAACTCACCTGAAAGAATGTATTCATCCAAATAAATATCTCCTGATCGTGGCAGAGAGTGCATTCTAACATGGCGTTTGGACTTTCTCAGGAGGCAGAGGTCAGAAAACTTCATCAAAACATGAAACATGGAATGGAATATCTTACTTTTTATTATTTGTATTCAGGTATTATTTTTTGAAGGCTATTTGTATATATATAAATTCTATCCAGCCACTGAATATGTACCTGATCAAATAACCTGCATATATAATAATATTAATAATACACTTGTGTATGCAGCACCTTTCAAACAGAGTTACAAAGTGCTTTCACCCAACAACACAACACATATAAATACACAGAGAGAATCAAATAAACATCTGAAGTTCGTGGATGTGAATGAGTGCATGTATATGTACAGTGGGGCAAAAAAGTATTTAGTCAGCCACCAATTGTGCAAGTTCTCCCATTTAAAAAGATGAGAGAGGCCTGTAATTTTCATCATAGTTACACTTCAACTATGAGAGACAGAATGGGGGAAACAATCCAGGAAATCACATTGTAGGATTTTTAAAGAATTAATTGGTAAATTCCTCGGTAAAATAAGTATTTGGTCACCTACAAACAAGCAAGATTCTGGCTCTCACAGACCTGTAACTTCTTCTTTAAGAGGCTCCTCTGTCCTCCACTCGTTACCTGTATTAATGGCACCTTTTTGAACTCGTTATCAGTATAAAAGACACCTGTCCACAACCTCAAACAGTCATACTCCAAACTCCACTATGGCCAAGACCAAAGAGCTGTCAAAGGAGACCAGAGACAAAATTGTAGACTTGCACCAGGCTGGGAAAACTGAATCTGCAATAGGTAAGCAGCTTGGTGTGAAGAAATCAACTGTGGGAGCAATTATTAGAAAATGGAAGACATACAAGACCACTGCTAATCTCCCTCGATCTGGGGCTCCATGCAAGATCTCACCTCGTGGGGTCAAAATGATCACAAGAACGGTGAGCAAAAATCCCAGAACCACACGGGGGGACCTAGTGAATGACCTGCAGAGAGCTGGGACCAAAGTAACAGAGGCTACCATCAGTAACACACTACGCCGCCAGGGACTTAAATCCTGCAGTTCCAGACGTGTCCCCCTGCTTAAGCCAGTACATGTCCAGGCCCGTCTGAAGTTTGCTAGAGGGCATTTGGATGATCCAGAAGAGGATTGGGAGAATGTCATATGGTCAGATGAAACCAAAATAGAACTTTTTGGTAAAAACTCAACTCGTCGTGTTTGGAGGAGAAAGAATGCAGAGTTGCATCCAAAGAACACCACACCTACTGTGAAGCATGGGGGTGGAAACATCATGCTTTGGGGCTGTTTTTCTGCAAAGGGACCAGGACGACTGATCCGTGGAAAGGAAAGAATGAATGGGGCCATGTATCGTGAGATTTTGAGTGAAAACCTCCTTCCATCAGCAAGGGCACTGAAGATGAAGCGTGGCTGGGTCTTTCAGCATGACAATGATCCCAAACACACCGCCAGGGCAACGAAGGAGTGGCTTCGTAAGAAGCATTTCAAGGTCCTGGAGTGGCGTAGCCAGTCTCCAGATCTCAACCCCATAGAAAATCTTTGGAGGGAGTTGAAAGTCTGTGTTGCCCAGCGACAGCCCCAAAACATCACTGCTTTAGAGGAGATCTGCATGGAGGAATGGGCCAAAATACCAGCAACAGTGTGTGAAACCTTGTGAAGACTTACAGAAAACGTTTGACCTCTGTCATTGCCAACAAAGGGTATATAACAAAGTATTGAGAGGAACTTTTGTTATTGACCAAATACTTATTTTCCACAATCATTTGAAATAAATTCTTTAAAAATCCTACAATGTGATTTCCTGGATTTTCTTTTCTCAAGTTGTCTCTCATAGTTGAGGTATACCTATGATAAAAATTACAGGCCTCTCTCATCTTTTTAAATGGGAGAACTTGCACAATTGGTGGCTGACTAAATACTTTTTTGCCCCACTGTATGTCAGTTTTGTTCCATCTCTTACTATGTTTTTATTTTATTTTTGTGTTATTCTTTAACATTTTTGTAAAAGAAATGTGTGGAAGTAATGAAACTTTGTAACATGGTGAAATGCGTAATTTAGAGTATCAAACCCCCACTCATTGTTAATAATAAAACAAGAGTAAAACAAACAGTGTGAGAAAAACCAATATTAAAAAAACATACTGATATATACTTGTTTTTATACTCTTTTCTAAACACCTGTCTACTTAACTATACCTGAAGTAATGATTTAATTAGGTAACGTTTGCTGATTTTCCAAATGAGCTTCATTTGAATGTCAGGCCTACAGCTGGAGGTCAGATAATCCTGTCCTCATCACGCTGCTGTCAGTCTCAACAGTTGTTCCATGATTCACTGTCACATTTGTCTCTAGGTGACATCATCACTACAGTCTGTCGCTGTGCTCTTTCATTTGAAGGACAAACTTGTTAAAATTCACAAATTCAATCAGAGCTGCGTGATTTCATTAGAAATAACCTTTTAGGGTGTGTTTTCCCTTTCAAATTGAATTGGGCTGTAGGCGAGGTAAACACCACTCATGTTAAGGAAATATCTCTTAACCAGCTTAATGTCCAGCTACCACTAGCACTAACCTTTGATGTTAATTCAAACAGATGGCTGTATTGAAACATGTTTCTATGCTGATCAGGCGGGCCCTCTCCATCTTCACATTAGTATTATTCATGTTCAAAGGGAACACATTCATCATAATACATTATCGTTTGAAATATTGCTTTGAAACAACAGCGATTGTGTCGGGGCTTAGGAGCCCTCTGCAATTTAATGAGCAGCCTTTATTGAACTGTAACAATGATACATTTGGTAAAGACTAGGTTAAAATGCAAATGTTCTTTTGTTTTCTCTGTCTTTATCCTGTAGATATACAATATGCTATTATAAAAAAGACTTTACGCATACTGACAATGTATCTTTTTGAAACAAAACAAGAACATTGCAATGGCAATCTTTCAATGTCAAATAGTCACTGACTGTATGAACATTTTGTACCCTTGTCCTTCACACTACCATGTTCACATTTTAAATATGTTTTCACATCTCCTATTTGTTCATGTAGATCTTCTCTTCTGCTCATTAAACAATGTAAGGTCCAATTCTAGAAACAGTCAACCAATTAGAGCTTTAAAGGTTGGTTAAACAATTGAGAAATCATCTTCCTAAATTGCTAGCTAGCTACTTCGGTAGTCTCTGGAAAGTACCAGAAATGACAGTTTGGCCATTGTAAACATTTTCAAAATGGTTTCCATACACCTGAACGGTTTACTAATTTCTACCACTACGTGTTTGTGTCCCCTTGACACAACAGCCGCTCAATATTAAGGGTCCCCAGTAGCGTCCTCAACAGCGTATTTTCTATGTGTTTTGGCTCACTACATCTGTTGGCTTCAAATCCACAAAGTTGGTGAAGTTTTAATGATCTTTGAGACTACCTCATGGCTTGTCTTGTCAACAAAACAAAACACATGACATTTCCAGTAAAGAAGCCCGACATGCGTCCCTTTGCACCTCTAATGCTGCTGTTTTCTGCAAAGGAAAAACATAAACCTTTCTAAGCCACAGGTGGCTCAAAATTATAAAAATTGATGTGGGAAAGGAAAGAGTATCAAGAATCAAAACTAACCAGCGAATATGTAAAAGAGTTGTGAGGAAGAGAGAGCTGAGCCAGAAGGAAAACTTCTGAAACTACTGGTCCATCTTTATTTCTACCTCCACCAATGGTCAGAATGAGTTTACTCCCGATGGTGGATGGCATCTCACTTAGGGGTAAGGTGAGAGGTTCAGTCATCTGGGAGGGACTGCTTCTTAGTGTAGAAAGGATCCAGTTGAGTTGGTCCGGCACCTAGTGTGGTTGCCGTCTGGCGGCTTCCTTAGCGGAATTTCCAGGCACGACCAACTCGGAGGAGACTAGGGGCAGACCCATGAACAGGTGGAGGGATTTCATCTTCACGCTGGCCTGGGAGCGCCTTTGAACCCCCCAGTCAAAGCTGGTTGATGTGGCCAGGGAAAGGGTAGTTTGCGGCCTTCTTCTAGACTGCTTCCTCAGCGACCCGACTCTGGAGAAGCAGTTGAAGGTGGATGGATCGGTGAAGCAGTGTAATGATGGCAAATAATAATTTGGTCATATTTATAATTTAGATTATTTAATGCAGCATGCTCAGTGTGATCTATGTCCTG
This sequence comes from Eleginops maclovinus, assembly GCF_036324505.1. Lineage (NCBI taxonomy): Eukaryota > Metazoa > Chordata > Actinopteri > Perciformes > Eleginopidae > Eleginops > Eleginops maclovinus. The sequence goes on along the minus strand of NC_086353.1, from coordinate 24,656,364 downwards.
GATATGGTAGGAGGGATTAAATTCAAGATTACCCAGCAGTCCCTCCAGCCCAATACTGATGGAGATGGTGGCTGGGGACAGGAAGGCAGATTGAAGGAGTAATGAGCTGTAGAAGACAGCCGGCTCAGCAGGGAGTGGAGAAGACGCTCTGCTCCTCCACCCACCCTTGTAGCGCTGTAGTAGTTTCCTCACAAGAGATCCACTTCATTTCCCTCCTCAAAGTTTAATATGTACATGCCTGCCCTCACCCTCTCCTCTATGCACCAACACACTCGCTCCTTCTTCTTCACCGGTCCAATTAAAGTTTGCTGTTAGTGAAAAGCCCCCAATTTCCTCTTCATCTCTGATCTCCAACCCTCCGGTACCTCTTCTCTGCCCGTGTTCTATTCTTCCAGAGCGTTGAGTTCCCCAGCCATAGTTCTTGATGGTGTTGTTGGTTGGGATGATATCAGAATTTGAAAAATATCCTGGCCAAAATTATTGCAATTTATGATATTATCAAAATAAACCCTTAACATTACACTGAAACATACTGGAATTACTTGTACATGTACATCCAACGGCGCGTCAACAGCCCGATTAGAGCGATGCAAAGATTTGCGTCGCGTCCGGTGTGAACGCACGATTATAATGTAAATGAGTCATTTTTAATTTCACCCTCCCCAGCATTAAATATGTTCGAATTGGCATCAACACTTGTCTTAATACGGATACAGTAGGAAGTCTGTAAAACAGTCCGCATTAATCCATAAATTAATATGAATGATTCTCACGGTAGGTGTTCTCCACAGCTGCTTTACACTCAGAACAGCTTCTCCTTCACTTTATTAAATCCCTGCAGCCAGCTGAAGGTGGCCTCCAATTTAAGAAGTGAGGCACCAGAGTGCATTGTCATTACGCACAGCTGTTTACCTCATTAAATCGAAGCTGCTCCAGAGTAACCACACACACTTCTCCACACAACACACTGGTCTGTTATAACTCTCTAGTCTGCCTGTTTTTGTCACCGACATCGGACTAATGGAGCTCATTATCCTGTGTATCTGCCTCCTCTAAAACTGTGTTTCTGTTCAAAGTGAAGTTTAATTCTGCACTTGAATAATGAAACCACACTGTGGTGTAACATTTTCCAATAGTATTTGACCAGGCATGAAACAAAATATTGTACAATTAAACTCAAGTAGCATCAGAGTTGTGTATCTTCCCAAATCAAACAATTTGCAAAGAGAAATCCGTATTTTTATTGTAACTGTACGTTTTATGTAATCACCTATAAGGGTCTCTTTAAGCATGTGTCAGCCTAGTGGTTGTCTGCCTGTAGCTGACTTTTATCCAGGTTCAATCCACATCTTCAAACAATTGAAGGATTGGCTGAAGGCTTTTTGTTATCTGATATATAAATAAATATAACAAACTTTAATGTGTAATGCACCTCTTATTAGCTATTCCTAGGTTGAATGCATCATCTGCCTGAAGTGCATTTGGCAGATAATTGACAAAGATCAGTGAGGACACAGGAAAAGGTAATGCGTTAGCCTTGATGAAAAGCTCTCTCCACTGACCTAACTGTTCATTCATGTCAGTCAGCTTCACATTGACGTGAAGTCTGGTTTTAGCTTGTGAAGTACAGTTTTTCCACCTGCTTGGAATAAAGATGTACTCTCATGCAGTGGGAATGCAGACATCTGCAAGTGAGTTTTGGTCGTTTACGAATATAAGTATTTTCCTAAGGCTGTGACATCAGATACTGGTGTGACCAAATTCTCCTCTCTTCTCCTTGCCTCCCTTTTTTTTTTACCGCTCCCTTCTCTTCTCCTCTATGCCTGAGGGCCTTCACATCTCCTTGCACAGGGGTTGTGTGGAAACACGCTCCAGCTGATGCAACCTCCTGCTCTGTCTGTGCTCTGTTTACTTCGGACCGTCTGTTGGTTTCTGCCAGACTCCATGTTTAGTTAATCATCCCTGTTCGTGTTGGGGAGTTCACCGTATCCCTTGTGCAGCCGGAAAACAGAACCACAAACGACATACAGTGGGGCAAAAAAGTATTTAGTCAGCCACCAATTGTGCAAGTTCTCCCATTTAAAAAGATGAGAGAGGCCTGTAATTTATATCATAGGTATACCTCAACTATGAGAGACAGAATGAGAAAAAAAATCCAGGAAATCACATTGTAGGATTTTTAAAGAATTAATTGGTAAATTCCTCGGTAAAATAAGTATTTGGTCACCTACAAACAAGCAAGATTTCTGGCTCTCACAGACCTGTAACTTCTTCTTTAAGAGGCTCCTCTGTCCTCCACTCGTTACCTGTATTAATGGCACCTTTTTGAACTCGTTATCAGTATAAAAGACACCTGTCCACAACCTCAAACAGTCATACTCCAAACTCCACTATGGCCAAGACCAAAGAGCTGTCAAAGGAGACCAGAGACTAAATTGTAGACCTGCACCAGGCTGGGAAAACTGAATCTGCAATAGGTAAGCAGCTTGGTGTGAAGAAATCAACTGTGGGAGCAATTATTAGAAAATGGAAGACATACAAGACCACTGCTAATCTCCCTCCATCTGGGGCTCCACGCAAGATCTCACCCCATGGGGTCAAAATGATCACAAGAACGGTGAGCAAAAATCCCAGAACCACACGGGGGGACCTAGTGAATGACCTGCAGAGAGCTGGGACCAAAGTAACAGAGGCTACCATCAGTAACACACTACGCCGCCAGGGACTTAAATCCTGCAGTTCCAGACGTGTCCCCCTGCTTAAGCCAGTACATGTCCAGGCCCGTCTGAAGTTTGCTAGAGGGCATTTGGATGATCCAGAAGAGGATTGGGAGAATGTCATATGGTCAGATGAAACCAAAATAGAACTTTTTGGTAAAAACTCAACTCGTCGTGTTTGGAGGAGAAAGAATGCAGAGTTGCATCCAAAGAACACCATACCTACTGTGAAGCATGGGGGTGGAAACATCATGCTTTGGGGCTGTTTCTGCAAAGGGACCAGGACGACTGATCCGTGTAAAGGAAAGAATGAATGGGGCCATGTATCGTGAGATTTTGAGTGAAAACCTCCTTCCATCAGCAAGGGCACTGAAGATGAAGCGTGGCTGGGTCTTTCAGCATGACAATGATCCCAAACACACCGCCAGGGCAACGAAGGAGTGGCTTCGTAAGAAGCATTTCAAGGTCCTGGAGTGGCCTTGCCAGTCTCCAGATCTCAACCCCATAGAAAATCTTTGGATGGAGTTGAAAGTCCGTGTTGCCCAGCGACAGCCCCAAAACATCACTGCTTTAGAGGAGATCTGCATGGAGGAATGGGCCAAAATACCAGCAACAGTGTGTGGAAACCTTGTGTAGACTTACAGAAAACGTTTGACCTCTGTCATTGCCAACAAAGGGTATATAACAAAGTATTGAGATGAACTTTTGTTATTGACCAAATACTTATTTTCCACAATCATTTGAAAATAAATTCTTTAAAAATCCTACAATGTGATTTCCTGGATTTTATTTTCTCATTCTGTCTCTCATAGTTGAGGTATACCTATGATAAAAATGACAGGCCTCTCTCATCTTTTTAAATGGGAGAACTTGCACAATTGGTGGCTGACTAAATACTTTTTTGCCCCACTGTATTTGTTCTGGTGTTTAAAAGGAATTCAATAGTAAACAGTCTTGGATTACGTTGCATTGGGAAAACGATGATGTAGCCGTGTCCCTGACTAATGCAGAGTCTATGCTCCGTTGGTTTTGTTAAAAAGATTTTTCATCATTAAGACAAATTGTCCAGGTAACACACTTTCTCCTGCTTGTTTTTTGACTGCGGGCACACTCAGGGCCTGTGCTGCTCTTTTAAAAGACGGTAAGTCACTATGGTGCCGTGGGATCTCATTATTCTCCAGCATCAGGAAGAACCTTTGAATGTGAGAGCAATGCTTTACGTCAGAGTGAATCACTTGTTGGATACAGATTACCAATCCATGCCTGACTTCTATCTTTTTAGAGATTAAAGGTCCCCTATTGTGCAAAATGCACTTTTTGATGTCTTTTATAGATAAATATGTGTCCCCGGTGTGTAAGGAGACTCACAAAGTGTCAGAAAATACCACCCTCTCTCTTTTCCTCCTTACCCACATCTTGAAAAATGGAGGTGAAAACGAGCTGATCCAGATTTGCTGCCGATATGATGTCATAACCGAAATGTGGGCTGGCTTTACATTGAACTCCTGGCAACGTCCCGCCCATGTGACACGTCCCAACGTATCGTCTGCGATATATATTTGAGAGTTGAATCCCCTCCACAGCAGCTGTGTGTGTGTGTGTGTGTGTGTGTGTGTGTGTGTGTGTGTGTGTGTGTGTGTGTGTGTGTGTGTGTGTGTGTGTGTGTGTGTGTCTGTGTGTGTGTGTCTGTGTCTGTGTCTGTGTCTGTGTCTGTGTCTGTGTCTGTGTCTGTGTCTGTGTCTGTGTGTGTGTGTGTGTGTGTGTGTGTTCAGCAGGATGTCTGCAGGAGGGAGTTGTTGTTTGTATAATACATATAATGTCTCTGTTCTAGAGGTAAACTCTGAGAAGTGTTTCAGAAATAATGCTGGATGTGGTTTGGAACATAATATGGGTTTAATCACGGCAGAGTTTAGCTGAGATTCTCCGTTAGAAACTTCTTTCTTCAGACAGAGAGATCATGACGCTCCAAAGGGGCGTGGCCAGCAGCAGCTCCAAAGGGGCGTGGCCAGCAGCAGCTAGTTAATTTAAAGCGACAGTCACAGAATCAGCACTTCAGGAACAGGGCTGAGATAGAGGGGGATGAGGCATGCTACAATGGGGGATCTGTTTGGTATTTTGAGCAAAACACTTCACAGACATGCTTTGTATAGATATGGCCCTACAATATATTGTTAAAATATAGCTTAATAGGAGACCTTTAAGTTGTCCTCCAAGCCCGATGGTGGCGTCAATCATTGATGGAGAAAACATTCACTAATACATTACGGCATTACCATACACGATGGGCTGAATGTAGAATCCTTGGTGCCAACAGGAAACAGCAGTCTCTCACCCTAATGCTACAGTCTTTTAATCATGACTTAAAACCTTGTGACTTTAGTTCAGGTGATGTTGTTACCCTTTTAGCTTATTAGCATTCCAAGTAGCATTAAAATGGGATGAAGGCCTTTTGTGTTTGTGTGTTGAATTAGTCCCAGGCCTCTCCCACTTTTTCATACCAACATAAGTCAATAAACAAAGGACTGAATGAACCAGGAATAAATACAGTTCAGTGAAAAGGTAAATGTAAAAAGTAGGTCTTCCCTTTGCTCTAAATATATGATCATTCCCTCAGGTCTTCTGGGAGGCTGTTCCACAATCATGGGCCTTATAATAAAGAAGAAGCCTCAGAGTGGTCTTTGATCATCCTAATTTATTTAACTTATGTGAGGGTGTCACTTTATTGTTTATTTCTTTACGCTCATGTTGTCCTACATTTATTGAATCATTTCAATACGTTCATGATTCACTTTGGGACCTACACCATGCCTCAATTGGTTTCTCAGTTTGTTAATTAATTTTGAAAAATGGTTGATTACTTATTCTTCAATAAATTAATAAAGCAACTATAAAATTATTGAAATTTGTAAATTTCAATTGTATAAACTTGCTGTTATTATGTATATTATTATTATTATTTAAATGTTACATTTCCTGTTTGTGATAGAGAATGCTGTTAGACCTGGCAGTTTTAGAAACTATTGGGTTCTTGTTGAGTTGAGTTTAGAATAACAACGAACACAAAAATCAAACATTTATTGAAAGTTTAGTTACATTTTCAGAACGCTCTCTGAAGTTGAAGTAAGGTAAGGTGTTACGGTCAGACATTCCTTTACTGTCCTGTCTTAAAACGCTTACATGTGTACATACATTTGCTGTTTTGAGTGCGTCCCATGCAAAAATTCAATGCACTATGGGTACACAGTTTCACAGTGGTATGCTGGATACGTTTCGCACCCAACAGCCATCATGGCTACGTAACAGAAGTTGCACGACCTGCTGTGATTGCAGTGAATTGGGTTAACAAGGCAATAAATGGATAAATGTCATACATCTGGGTTAATTTCACTATTTAAGTAACATACCACTATACTGTTGTCAAAAGAAGTCATTTGTAATTATTTAGGGGTTAATTGAGTAGTCTGTAATGATTTGGTACCTGTTTGAGATAACATTGTACGGACCAACACGTGAACTGCATAATTGTCCTCAGTGTAGGACATGGTAGTGTACTCAGGGATGTATCCCAATTCTAGCTCCTCTAGCTGTGTGATGAGTTTAGGAGCCGAGTCGTACTTTCAGAACTAACCAAGCACAGTGAACAATAACCCCCGGTAGCAGTCGTCTCAGAAATATGACTCTGCTGTCCGCCTCCCCTTTAACTGCAACTCAGCCAAAACACAAAGTGCTCAGTGGTTGTAATCTTTGAGGCTCTCATTTTTCATTTAAAGGTACGTGGATTGAGGCCCAAAGTTTTTATTGCTTTGTCTAGTCGACTCTCGTTTTCTCTCCAACTCTTAACACCAGCTTTCCCCTGTCTGTTTTCCCCTAGGTTTTGTATGCAGAAGAGTGCCAAGTTGGTGCCAGGGGTGACGTTAGACCTCATCGAAAAGTAAGTGGCACTCCACCGTCATCCTTAATAAATAAAAAAAGTCTCTTCCTGTTACTGTCTCCCGCTCTCAGGAGGGTACAGTGAAGAGAGCTCATTATCTTGTTTTCCCCTCTGACTATCTTCCTGTCTCCCTCCTTCTTATTGTCAGGCCTCTCTCTGCTGTTTTCCATCCTTGAGTTGTATTTCTCTGCCTTTGTTTCCCCCTCACAGCCACTAGTTTGGCAGATTTAGAGCTGGGCGGCTGAGCACAGAACATCTTTCGCTCTCAGGCACAAACTCTGAGTGATATCAACTCAATATCGATGTCACATCCAGAGTCTCAGTAGTTTCACAGAAACATTAGGGGTACTTTTCTTTTGTACCTTTATGTGTGGGGGAGAGTAATTGACAGCCATAAACTAAGTTGGTTGAGGAGGTTTAGAAGCAGTGAGTATTTCTAAAGCAGATTGTCATTTCTCTGTCTCATCTTTTTGAAAAGCTCCCGAGGTGTTAACTTAAGAGTGTCTCAGCTGTCTCATAATGATGTTTGCTTAAAGGTGAATATTTCTTAAATGTGCCACAGACAACCAGATATAGTTTTTGAGTGCACGTACAGACGTTTGTACGAAATTAGTTTTTGGCTGAGAGTTCATGCAGAGATTGTGACACTACTCATCCCAATCCTCTGCCCTGAGGAACTGTTCAGTTTGTGTGTGGTTCTTCACACTCACAGTGGCAAACTAGTTTCTACCACTTCTACTTTTCTGTCCAAACTTGTGTTTTATGCGCTCTACTCTCGAGAGAATAAATACATAGCCTATAATGCATTAACCTCAAGGGCAGCACATTTTTTGAAACACTCTTTTATTGCTTACTGTGCTTTATTTTTCAAATGGGGCCCATTTCTAGGTGGATATCTCATCATTTCTTAAATAAGAAGCCTCCCAGTTTTGCACAGCATTCACTGCATAGTAGAAGATTGGAGTCATGTCATGCTCTAAGTTTCTCTGTTCACAACTTAAGTATTGTGTTTACTTACCAGCTAATTCCTATCAGTTTTACTTTTGCAGTCTGGTGTTAGGCAACAATCAGGGGAATGAACACTTCCTGAACAAATGTTTTAGATTAAAGAGAAAGCCCTCCACCAGCATAAACGACAATTCCTCCCTTTTATGGTGGCTTGTCGCCGATTTATACACAGAGAAAGTGTTTATTTTCACACGAATTTAGGCCACGTAGGATTTTAAATAACAAACAAAGATAACATCTTTGTTTGCTTTTATTAAAGCTGAAGGTGTCTCATTGGGCATTATAAACCCAGATCAGCAACAATGCCAAAAAGTGAAAAAGTAGAGGAGATAAGCGATTTCAAAATATTTTTAGCAGTAGTCTACCAATGTACGTTATGATCATTTAGCTATGTAATTTTACACAGTTTTCCTGATCACTGTTTTTAATCCTGTTTAGGACATTCTAGACATTACCACCATATGGGACCATTATTGAAATAGCACCTTATTCAGAAATATGCTGTAATTCCTTTTTTCTTGCTGCAAATTTGCATTTATTTTTTCCTATTTTGAGTCATTCTTTTCCTGCCAAATCTCCACAAACTGCAGGTCATATTGTCATGAATTAATATGAGTTTCCTCATGTGTTACACATTTCTGTGTCAGTAATAATTCAGAAACCATTTATTGTCCATGTAATATATTTTCTGTTTGTGATCAGAGCCTATTTTAAATCTCAGTAATTGTTCCAGAGAGTAAGTGAATAATTTGTGTGGAATTTACATGTGTACTCTCAACTTGTTTTCCACAGGATTAATGAGGATTATGCCTGGATTATGTTGCCTATCTCTCCAGGTCTTATTTAATACGGTTCTTCCTTCTTTTACCTTTTTAATTATCTTTCGCAATTTATCACTTACTTGCATATTTTCTTAGATTTTTTCCCCCCTACTCAGTCAACTCCTCCTCCTCCTCTTTCAAAGAGCATTTCTCTCCAGTGGATAAGCATTATGCAGGAAATGCCCTAGTACTGTGCGTAAAGCTACTGCAGGATAGGAAACCACTAGAGCGATGACGAATGCCTTTGAAGAAATAAGATCCTTTTTACTGTTTATCTATCACTCCTTTTCATTCAGACATCCCAACCCTGACCAACATCACTCAGTGGGATTTACATTACATAACAAGACATAACATGGAACCGCTCATTCATGTTCAACGTCTCATTTCATTTGTCTCACTAGAATAAAGATGTGATTTTGTGGAAAGCCTGGAAAAGTATTTCATAACTCATGAGTTGCTGTAATTAGAAATTGAGCACCCACCTACATCAGAACTTTCTTTCAATTAACGTTTAGGCCTGATAAAGTTTGTAGAACTAGTTTCACACATTGTCGAGAGTTTTCCTTTTCACACGTACAACACTCACTTACCAGAAATGCTCCGTTTTGTTTTGGCGAGGTGTGTCGCTGTTAGCCAGCAAGGCTCTTGTGTTTCCTTAAATTTGTCTGACAACTTTGGCGTCAGTGCTGTCTCTCTACTAAGACACTTTTGTTGGCGGCTTTGTTTTAATTTACCCTTTTCCTATACCTTGAATGCTCTTTCTTCTGGTTTTGTGTACATCGTATAAACATCTTCAGAGAATAATATCTCTATTAACACAATGGGTAATTTTCACATACTTTGGGCTAGGAAACTAATACAGTGAACTCAGTTGGCTTTACCTTCTACATGTGTGCAGCTCCACCAGGTTGTGTCTATATAACTTCAGGGTTCCAGATGTCCTTGTTTAACAATGGTTCTGGGGTCAAAATGAAACTAAATGGTTTCTGTCAAGGACAAGGCAACTTTGATCTGTATTCAAAGCTACAGACATAACCTGCCCTTTGTCAGACTTGAATGAAGTCCGCTTTAAGCAACACTTGCTTTTATAAGATCCTTTGCTCTGCTCTTCTTGTTAGCTGTCTGCTTTAGACACAGCAGGGGGCTTTCCATACTAAATATCACCAGTAAGGTCAAGAGGAAGCGTTGTGCAGCGGAAAAGTGCTGACCCGTCCTGCATTAGTCTCTGTGCTCCACTGTGATGCACAGAGACTAATGTTCTATAGGTTTGTGTGCATGTAAATTGTCTGCAAAGACTAAAATCCCAAATTTCCCTTGGGATGGAGTTTCTTTTTAAGGGCACAAAGGCCATTTAGGGAAAAATTAGGATTTGGAGCTTACAAATAAATAACTTAACTTTCTGATAATAAAAACACACACATTTCATGGAAAACAAATCACTTTTTTACTACACTGCGCATTGAATAGAGTAGTTTTTCATTCAATGTGTGCGGCAAAAAATAAATCACAAGTGGAGCAAAGCACTCGCAGCCCCACTGAAACCTCATCTCATAAGTCAGAGCTGATTGACTGTAAGTGTGTGTGCGAAAAGTGTAGTTATGCAGAGGAGACGAGAGGGCTTAGAGTATCACCAGCGGTAAATAATACAAACAGCAAGTGAAAGAAGTTGACCATCTACTGGAGCTTTGGTGAGCGGAAGTATAGTTTATGTTGATGTCTGTGTTTAGCCTTTAGGCTCTCGATCTGCTGGATCGATTGCTCTTCTAGCCACGGTGACGAGTGTCTGTGTTTTCCTACAGTCTGGTGTTTTCATGCTGAGGCATCACTCTTGTTGTTGTTGTTAAGTTTTGCTTTGTGGTAGCGCTCTTTACTCCATGTATTAAGGTACAAAAAGCCTTTATATATCCAAGCTGTTCGTGCCCTACCAGTTTTGGACATATAAAAACGCCACTGGGTGAGGACAAGGGAGGTTCCTAGAGAGAGAGAGATGGGGGAATGCTACGAGAGAGCTAACGGTATATGTGTGAGTGATAATTAACATGCTTTTTTGTTGTTTTGGCGTGGTTCCGGACGACAGTAACCTGTCTCAGAAGTGAATAAACTCACGGACAAAAAGAGACACGAGGCCTCCTTGTATTCTTACAGCGAGACGCTGCAATGATGATTGAATGATGCGATGATGACATGTGAGGTGCGCGCAACCAATCCAAGCTACAAGGACTAATGCAGTTCAGAGCCCAGACCACTGCTCTGACACTTTTAAAGCAACTTCGAGATTTTAACAGTATCAGGAATACAAAGGCCATGGTGGCCGTAGGACGTACAATTATTTTCGGGGCATCACGGCAAGACAGAGGGGCAATGGCCGTCAGGACCTCCTTGAAAATCCTACCCTGTCTACCATACTATGCTTCCATTGGATTCCTTTGTTTACTTCTGTTACACAGTGACATAACTTTGTAAGACATGCTTCTATTGGCTAGCACTCCAATATTTTGTACTTGATATGCTAAGGGGACGGGACATTTCTAAGCAGTTGAACGATCACAAGAAAGCCGGCCAGCTAACCAATCAGAGCAGACTGGGCTCTGGTTTGAGACAGAGGGTGAAAAGAGGTGCTGCAGCACAGGCAGAATGAGAAAAATAAAGAGCTTTAACATTAAAGTATGGAGACATGTCCCAGTAGAGACACAAAATACAAATATGACAGAATGTCCTTTAAATGCCTCAATTGGTGAGAGAATAAAGCTTTCCTCCTGACCATGAATATGACTGAAGAAGCTGCTTCTGTTTTTAATCAGTGAGGCTTGATGCTTAAGCTGCGGTTTTTGTTCATAGCATGTTGTCCTGAGGGCTAAATGTTGAGTCAGCTAAGGTCCCTGAGAGTTAAATAATGGATGATCTCAGAGCTCATAAAATAAAAATGTAACCAAAGCCATTTTCCATCTCACCTCTCCGACCCTATGAAGCTGGGTCATAACGCTAACTAAAGTCAAACATTTTTCATGGGATGCTTCATCAAAGCATGAAATATCACAGAAACAGCCGTTTGATTAGGGATTTAGGGCTAGACTAATGAATTGTTTTCCTACAATTAATCAAAGATCACATGATCAGCATGAAAATCAACGGCTTTATAAACTTAATAGATATTGTTGATGTCAATGTTCATAGTAAGTTTTACTTTTGTGAAAACACAAAATGAACGACTGCGACTTTAAGTATTACTTAAAAAGATTAATTAATAGATAATCCAGTATAAGTATTTTTTTTGTTGTAAAAAGTAACAGATATTGAGAAATCCACATTTGCCAACGTGAATATAAAACACAAATATTAACTCTGCAATGTTCACCTTTGGAACCTAGTTTTTGTCCATGGACATCCGAACACTTTTCACCCTCTGTCTGAAACCAGAGCTCAGTCTGCTCTCATTGGTTAGCTTGCCGGCTCTGTTGCCATTGGTCAACTGCCTAGAGATGTGTTGAGGATTTCTTCGCCCTGAGTATATCATGTACAATGTGTTGGAGTGATAGCCAAAAGAAGAGCAGGTGTTACATCAGGGATTTTATCCTTTGCAGACCATTTACATGCACCAAAACCTAAATAACAAACTACAGGAAAGGGGAAACCCCCAAAAAGCATAACAGGGCCTAGGGTTTTAAATCTTTGATAGCTCTTAAAATGAACATTAACTAGTCAGATGACTGTGGTATCCTAGCAACAAAACAAGTATAAGACTGATCAGTTTCCATTTGAGGTTTCAACACAGGGATGTCTATGGATGGTTATAGTTCGGCCTCAAAAATGTGTGTGGGGTCTTGCATTATACCCAATGCTGCTTTTTTTCCTTGGTCATCATCTTGTTCTGTCCTCGTGGGCATGAGCACGACTAAACAGCCAATGGGCATCACTCTAACTGACCACACATATTCACACCTTTAAAGGTCACACACAGTCTGAAAGCTCCTATCAAACACTCATCGCCTGGAAATAATACAAACCCTTTGTTGCAAAATGCATTCAAAAACAATGTCAGCTTTGAGAAGTTGTGCGCTGTTGATTTGTTTATTTATTTGATTCTCTCCTCCATCTGTGAACCCTTCTGTCTCCGCTTCCCACATACATCCAACACACATTCTGGCTGTATCCAATCACAAAAGCCGTTAGATAAGAGAGTCACGACGTCCCTGGCGGACTTTACCTGCTTTACAATACGCTCAGATCTCTCTCAACCTGCTTCTCTGCCTTCTTTCCTCACATTATATTGCAGTCTTTTTCACATAAGCACACACACACACACACACACACACACACACACACACACACACACACACACACACACACACACACACACACACACACACACACACACACACACACACACACACACATTCATTCCTTCTTTTTAATCTCTCTTGGGGTTCTCTTAGCTTGATCCTATTCACAGTCTCCCTCTGAGTCTTTCACAGTGAGTACCCACCCCCCAAGTGGGCAAGCCCGACCCCTTGGTGTCTGACATCATGTGAAGTCGAGCTCTGCTCAACTCACCAGGGGGGGGGCTCTGGAGTTAGTCTCTGTTATTGAAGGAATCATTTCACTGTGATGGCACCTCGGCAGTTGCTTTGTGCCCCCGCTCCACAGAGATGAGAGGAAAAGACACAGCTTTACAGCACCAATACTCGGGGTGGCCAAACTTTGGCATTTTGCTCGATATAAGAGCAAGAGTTTTCCCCTTTCAAAGCAGTACTCTGTGACCATGTATACATCTTGTATCAAGACTAATTGTTTATTGATCCAGACGAGGTTAGAGTAGGCGTTAGGCGCTATAAAGCACCTTTTTAATATTTCTGCCTGGTCAGTATCAATGCTATCAAACATGACACAGCACAAAAAGTAAGAGGTGCCTCATCAGTAGTGGCAATAGATCCAGCTTTATGAGGCTTCCATTACCCTTCACTGTTTCATCACATATAGTCCAAAGGTGAACAACAGTTCTGTTGAGGCTCATAGTTCTATGGATTGAGTGCGTAGATCTTTTCATTTCTTTTTTGACGCAGTGCTAATCTCATTCCGAACACTTCTAATTAAGGTATGATAGGGTCTTCTCGCAAATATTGACTCAGAGTGTTCATGAACAAGAGTATCAATTGTGAGTTGTACTTTAGGGTCTCAGACACTGCTTGAGACTGAAACTGATTGTAGCATTGGTTAAATGGTTCATGCTTGCAACAATATATAGAATATTGGACTGCCTTACAAAAGATAAATGCAGTAACTGCAAAATGTTTGTTTTAGCCTTCAAAACCATTTGCAATGATGAACTAGTCTAATGAATGAATATATGATTTTAAAGGTAACTTCCCCTCAGCAAATCAATTAAATTCCTGATGTTTCAGAGGCTAAGACCGCAGCTACTGGCACTCTGCTAAGCTAGGCTAGTTAGCTTTCAGCCACATTTATTTAACTGCTCTTAATTTTTCCCCTTTTAATGAAATGATTAGCTTATGTTTATATTGTAAACAAAGTCGTTGCTGAGTTTTTAAATATAATCAAATCTATTTCAAGAAAGAAAAGTTGGTGAACTAGATTTTGCCAGTTAGCGTTATCAAACTAGTATGGAGTCTGTTTTGTCTCTATCTTCAACATGTGTTTTTTGAAAGATCTATGCTATGATACTGTATTTTGATGATATATTATGGTATGAGTATTTTGTAAGTTGGAAAAACAGAAAGTCAGATTGTGTTCTTAAATAAGTTTTGACCAAGGAAATGTGTTTGCTGTGGGCAATATAGCCTAGCATTTTCTGAATGATTATAACAAACAAATGAAAGATACTCTAAATATGTATCATTTGTAAATATGAATAAAACAGGATAACATAGCCCCACTTGTATGGATAAAACAAGAGATTATTACAAATTGAAAATATGACACAAGCCTTGACTCCTGAGTGCATTTTCTCAACATTTCATCCATCACCAGTATCTCTCTGTCACTTTACCAATACGCTGTCCTTTTCCCTCCTCAAATGCACTGGATACTGAGCAACGATATGAACTGCTGAGTGTTCATCCTTGGTGCTGACTTGCCAAACACCTTTGGCAAGCACTCAAAGTACTCAGGAGCTGGCAGGCCCTCCTTCTTATACAGTAGGCTGGTACCTGCCAGCAGCTTCACAGCTGTGATTATTTGTCACTTAGAGGTGGAAATGGGAGGTTTAGGGCAGGGAAAGGTCAGACGTGTGTAGTTAGATGTCATTTACATGGCTGCTGATGGACTTTACATGCCAGCTGACAGACTTTGGTGCCAATAGTATGCTGTAAAATTCAAGATAAGTGCTTATTGATTAGCAAGATATGTACTACTACTGTATAATAAAGTGTCAGTTTATTTAAAAATAATGGTATAACTATTCTTTTGGCTTCTACCTCAAGACAAGTTCTTGGCAGTCCTCCAGTGCACAAACTAATGAACATCAAACCCCAGTGGAGACAACAATGGTGGCAGTGACATTGTGTGAGGACATTTCTGGGGTGGGGGGGAAATTGGAAGAAACAACATAAGCATATATTGACTTTTCTTTCAAATGTTTCCCAATGCAATCAAAGACCAACTTCTTTGAGCACTTTGACTGAAACCAGTGATTTTTCAAATGTTTCTCTGATTAGGGTTGTCATAGAGAAAAAGTGCCTTGTTAAACCATGACTGTTGGCTCGCTTCATTTTGAATTTCAGAGGTTACAAGACAAAGTGAGTAATCTAGTGCACAGACCAGATAAATCCCTAACAATGCGGATCACAAAGTCTTGAAGTCTACTATAATCTCTTAGATACACAAACACCTCATTTTCCGTGTGAAGCATTGTCGGGTATATTACAGAAAAGGCTCAGAAGCACTTTATGTCTCTTGTTTCCATTATTACCTATATAGAGAGCTGCAGGAATGAGTGCTAAAAACCTGTATGAGTAAGCGGTTTACCACTTCTGGTTCCCTGTCAACAATATTTGGTTAGATGCTTTCAATAACATCTGTGGTTTACACACGCTTAAGAGATTGTCCCAGAAAATGTACAACACAAAATACAGTGGATACTTCACTTATGAAATGCCTGTTGAATAAAGTGGCACTGCAAACAATTGCAGACTACCAAACGTCATCTCCCCGAACATTAGCCACCTTTAGCTTAGCAGTGATCATGTTCAGCCATTAAACAGTTATTAGTTCCCTTATAGTCCAAAGCCTTTTTTTTGCAATTTCATTTACGCTTCAAAAATCAGAAATATGGTGTTGTTTTGTACATGCAAATCTCATGAATATGTTTGCCAAAGATCTTATTGGCTGCAATATTCTGAAATCAAATGCAACAATCCCATTGCTTTTTGTGGACATAGCCTTTGCTAAGCTAACCTCTAGCTAGGCCAACAAAAATACATAATTACTGAACCATCCTATTTGTTCATTAATTTAAATCGTATACTCAGACAGGAATGACTCTCTTGCTCACAGTAACCGTAATATGTGTGAGCAAGCTTGTTTGTGTTCTCTCACACACACACACACACACACACACACACACACACACACACACACACACACACACACACACACACACACACACACACACACACACACACACACAGCTTAATGTTCATTATCAGGCAGAAGCCCAGGTACAGTAAAGGTCATTTCCTCAGCTTTGCTACAGTGATTACTGTTGCGTCGTCTTGGTCTCTGTTCGAAAGAGATTTCCCTGCTCTCATTTCCAGGGCGCTCCCACTCTCTTGTCCCGGAATACCTAGAAGATGATTTTTAAAAACCCGACTTCGAGATGGTGTTTTCTGTTGAAATGGATGTATGAGGACTGGGGTTAACAGTTCCTGTCTCTATCTCAAAATGTGCGTAATGTGATATTGTAATGCAGAACACTTGTGACCATATGTTGGTGTTTTGACACATTGTTTAGTTGGAAACACATAAACAAAAAGAAAAATGAATTTTATTCATATGTCAGGATAACAAAATATTAAAATGAGTGTTTTACCTCCACTAAGAATAAATAGTTTGATACTGGAACTGCTCCTACAGCACCAAACTTAAATTGACAGCTGCACTGATGGAGGTTTTCTGTAACTGTCCAAGTCTGTTAACATTTTCTCTTCCATAAGCACTGCCAGAGCGCATACCTTGTTCCCTTTAGTGTTTACTTCCTGTCTTTCTTCTTGTCTTGATCTCTCTGTTCTCCAGCTCTGTGTCTTTCACCTCTTTCTTTCTCTTGCACTCTTTCTTTATTATTATTCTCTTTTTTTGTCTTTATTGCAGACCGTTAAGCAATTCAAATCATGTGCTCTACATTATGATGAAATTGAATCAACTGATCTCAAATCTGACTCCTTTTTGATTTGAAGGCACATTCCTTGATCAGAGCTTCCTTAGCAGCGGACTGCTATCAAAAAAGAGCAAACCACTGAGTGTCCAAATTGACAAATCAGAATCAAGTATTCGACTCATCTGTGTAAGCACTGTCAATGACAATGTCATTATTGTCTCAAACCAGAGCAAAACGCTATTTAGTTTTACGTTTACGTTTTGAATGACTCATAGTTATCAGATTTCTTGGCATACAGCTGATATGAAGAGCCACTGGATCTGATGTTTCTTACATAAAGGCAAAAACCAGCTGACTGCATACTGGTGGAAGTTTGCAGGTTAACAATATTTAAAAAACTGATTGTTTTGAAATGTTTTAATTAATTAACCAAATGTTAGCAGAGGTGGCAAACTTTGTTCTACTTAAGTACTCTACTATCCAACCGCTGCCTCTGGGATCAGTGTGTCTCTGTACTTGCATCTCACATGTAATCTAAACAAAATGTCACATCCCCTCCGCTTCACGCTGCTCTTGGCCTTCAGTATCTCCTCTTTTGTTCAAGCGCACATGAATATTCAAACATGCACTCATTGTCAGTCTCTGTGAGTAAGTGCCTAAGTGGCTGTTAATGTCAATTTCTTCAGATGAGTTGTGATAATACTACTGAGCAGTTGCCACTTGGTGCTCTGAGTCAGTGATGGGACATACAGTGAGCGTGGCTGACACACTGCCATCTGTGTTGTGCTGTGTGTGATGCAGGATCCCTGGCAGGCTCAACGACAGACGCACTCCCCTCGGAGAGCTCAACTGGATCTTCACCGCCATCACCGACACCATCGCCTGGAACGTGCTGCCTAGAGGTGAGGCTACGCACACACTGGTTTAATCAAATATCCCCATTTTATTTTACACAACCAGTTTACTACAAAGTGAACTACTATTATTATAAATGATAGATACTATGGCTGCACAATTAATCGATCAATCAACAAATCATATTGTATTTATAAAGCACACTATCACAGATTAGATTACACATTTGTCTCAGGAGGCTTTTCAGTTTATACAGAACACGACACCCTCTGGCCTTAGACCCTAACAAGGCACAAGGAAAGAGTTCAAAAATATTCCCGGAAATAAATTGGAAAGTAATGGCAGGAACTGTCAGGTTTCAGTGGAGATTAACAGGACGCAAATGCAGAAATAAGGAGGGAGGGATACTAAGTATAACCAAAGGTGAGTTTTATTTTGATAAAAAGCTGTTCCAAAAAACTTGAACACAGGGCAAGCAGGCAAAGTACAACAAAAAGGAAAAGAACCCAAACAAAACTATACCAAACCAGATGGACGCAGGTGGACAAAGGAGGGCAGACAAGAGGTATCCAAGACATGACACAGGGAACCAAATCACAGGAAAAGCGACGACGAACCGTCAAGGAGCACAAGGGAAGACAAGACTAAATACACAGGGACTAATCACAAGACAACACACAGCTGGGGAGGGGAAGCACGAGGGCAACAGATGAACACAATGACGCAGACACAGGAGGGCTAACACAGGAAGTAACAACACCAGGAGAAACTAAATGTCAAAATAAAACAGGAAACTGAATACAAAAACTAAGATTGTGACAGTAACCTTGAGTAGAGCAACAGAGGAATCCCTCTCCCAGGACAGACAGACGTGCAATTGATGTTGTGTGTATAGATTTAAAAAGATAATATATCCAAAGGATAGACATCACAATGTAAACATACTGCATGGAAGAAAAAAAAGAAGATGGATCCAGGTGGGTTTAAACGATCCACCTGGTGCCGGCCAAAAATAATAACTTAGGCTCAGCAAGAGGTATAACTATAAATAATCAAGTTGTTTTCCTCATGTTCAAAAGGGGCAAGAAGAAGCATAACAAGTTTTCTAGTCCTGCCCCCTCTAACAAACATCGTTCATCAAAATCAAAGTTCAGTTCATAGTCGTCAGTGGTCATGATATTTGATTTGTTTAAAAGAAAATCATCTCTTTTTACAAATTAAAAAAATAAAATAATAATTTCTACAGGTAAACCAAAATCGTCTAAGACAAAAATAATCCGGAAATCATCAGTCCTGCTCATAACCATTTAGAATTTGGTTTCTGAATAGTTGTTTGAGTTTAAATACAGCTGCACAGTATTTCTGCTCATCATTGCAGTTATTCCACAGATTAACACCTTTTGTTGGGATGCAGTGAAGTTGGGAATTTGTTCGTAAAGGTGTTTTTTTGAATATGCAGTTTCCTCTCAGCATGCGTTTGTTTTCTCTGTGTGAACAGTCCCTGAATACTGTGAGGCAATTGTTGACTTGCGGTTCATGATCAAGAAGTATCCTTCAATACCTGCAACCTGCCAGGTGGGAGATACCCAAACTCTGGGGATGATGCTACAGAAACTGAGTTAGCAAGATGCGTTGTAGGGGAAGGAGTGCATACAGAAAAAAGAATAAGGGGTGAAAAAAAGGAGAGGAGAAAGTCCCCCGACAGTCTCAGCCTATAGCAGACAGTCTGAGCTTATTTCAGCTCAACTAGGAGCTGGTTCACAGTAAGCCGGAGCCAGCCCTTGCTGTAATCAAGAAGGAAAGTGTTAAACCTGCTGTTGACTGTTAGATGATGTCTGCCTCTGGAACACAAACTGCAAGGATTACATTCGTCCCACACCCTCACATCTGATAAGGAAAACCTAAATGAATGTGTAAAAAATGGGAAAATCCTTGGGGAGAGCTACAGAGGAGGATCCCTCTCAGGCGAACAATAGGTGTTGTGTGTAAATTTTAAAAAGAGCTGACTCAAGGCAAGCCATAAGCCTGCTCTTAATTGTGGAGAGGGTGTCTGCCTCCAGAACACAAACTGGAAGCTATTTCCACAGAAGAGGAGCTTGATAGTTGAGGGCTCTGGCTCCCATTGTACTCATACGTATCCTTTTAGAGGCTCTAGTAACCACTTATAACCCTGCATTTTTGGAACGCAACGCACTTGTGTTGCAATATAAACCAGGAGTTCTTTAAGAATGAGATGGAATCAAAATGGTATCATAATCGCAATATGGACCAGAGCAATATATTGAAATAGCATGAAGCACGATATTTGGTTACAGCCAAATATTTTTAGTGTTAAAATACAATTTGAATTGAATATTTGTGAACTGCAACCTTCCCTCCCTGATAATGTGAGTAATGTTTCCAAAATGATCAAAAGCTAAATATCGTGAATTGGAATATCACAACCAGTTGTTTTTTACCAAATCGTGCACTCCTAATAAAAACAATAAGCAAAACTTTGAAAATAAGCCCCTAATACTGCTGTTCCCAGTGTTGAAAGTGATAAAGAGACACACTTTTAGAGAAACACTTATGCTTTATGTACTGTTGAAAACAATCTTTATTTTTTGCCATATTGCCTGGGATAGAAAATAGAAGGACCCTCGTGTTGGAGCTCTCAGGGAGCCCAATTTAGGGCACCTGAATAAGAACAGCAGTGAAGCATCAGCAGTACTAAACTTCCAGAAGATCCCCAGTGGTTGGAAATAGTGAAGACGTTGATATAAAAAGCAAGAAGTGCTGGTTGGGATTCAAAAGGAGATTAATTGTGTTTAGAGTTTCTAGTGCAGTAAT
The DNA here is from genome assembly GCF_036324505.1 of Eleginops maclovinus. Taxonomy (NCBI): domain Eukaryota; kingdom Metazoa; phylum Chordata; class Actinopteri; order Perciformes; family Eleginopidae; genus Eleginops; species Eleginops maclovinus. The sequence goes on along the minus strand of NC_086353.1, from coordinate 24,635,868 downwards.
TGGGGGTATCATTCTAACATGGAGACGGCAAAAGCAAGGTAAAACACACACAGTCTGCGACTAAACACTACCCACAGGCCCTCACACACTCCTGTTTTTGGACAGTTAACTTTTGCATGCAGCACATATCTAATGCTCACCTGTCTTTTATATTCAGCACACACACACACACACACACACACACACACACGCACACACACACACACTCACATTCGAAGACTCCTATGAGACAAACTGTTTCCCTGCTCGAATGGAAATGTGACAATGCTGATGGCTGCCAAAGCCATTTAAACCCAGAGGCTCCGCCGTTAATGAAGCGGCACAAAGAGTGGGAATCCCTGTAATGAAGGCACTGCACACTTAATCCACACACACACACACACACACACACACACACACACACACACACACACACACACACACACACACACACACACACACCCCTACTCCCTGGCCCCATTAAAGTGAATAAGTGAATACATTAATAAGTTGATGAAACTCTGATCATGACCCAATCTGCATATCACTGTCCTCTATATTCTGTAAGCACACACACAAGCTAGCCTGTTTTTCTCTCCAAAGTAGCCACTGATTAAACATCCTTCTTTTACCCGGTTTATTTTATTTCACTCATTCACAACAGGCCTCATCTTTCCCACTAACACCTGGCTTTTGTCTTCAGGGGGAAAGGTTACAATCAAAATTCCTTCCAGGGACGAATGTTCTTGCAGTAGTTTTTCATATGTATTTGCTCCAGCTCCTGCAAAATTACAGAAATACCTGTGAAGTGAATATATATTTTTAAATCTTTATTTTTCTCATACTGCCTGTGCTGCAGCACCTCTTTTCACCCTCTGTCTGAAACCAGGGCCCAGTCTGCTCTGATTGGTTAGCTGGCTGGCTCTCTGGTGATTGATCAACCACTTAGAGATGTTCGAAATGTCCCGCCCCTTAGCCTATCTTGTAAAATGTGTTGGAGTGCTAGCCAATAGAAGCGCAAGTGGTATAAAATGATGTCAATGTCCATTTTTTTGGGTCAAAACATATATAACACACTACAAGAAAGGGGAAACCCCCCAAAAGCATAATAGGGCCTCTTTAAAATTCATTTGCATCCTTGCACGCAAAACACCTCAAAATTTCAAGAAAACTGTACTTGACAAAAGACCACTGCCTTTTTTGTACTAATCTTGGTGAAATGTGTTTTATAGTCCTGTTTCTCCTTTCATTCAGTAGCCTTACCGGTCTCTGACGTGAAGCCTCATTTCCATCCTGCCTTTCTGTCTCAGATTTGTTCCAGAAGTTGTTCCGTCAGGACCTGCTGGTGGCCAGCTTGTTTCGCAATTTCCTGCTAGCCGAGAGGATAATGAGGTCGTACAACTGCACACCGGTCAGCAGTCCCCGCCTGCCCCCGACATACATGCACGCCATGTGGTAAGACACACCAACAGAGCATCATGCACACAGACACAGACGCCCGAGAGCGGAAGGCAAGAAGAGGAACATCACAAGGCTTTGCTGTTTGTTCATACACACTGAAGTTAAAGGATGAGCAGAGTTCATCACAGATACATTCTCTGATGAGACAACTTCTGTTTTTTATGGTATGCTGAGGATATTTATTAATCTAAATGCTTCCTTTTTAACAGCCAGGGAGGTATAAAATAAATGTATTCAACTCGGGCACTTATGAGCAAACGGTAGGTCTGCCTCTGGGCTTATTTACCAAAGAAGTTATTGCCTCTTTTATTGAATAAAAACTCCTTTCCAGAAGAGATTTCCACTTTTAAAAAACAACTGGTAACAATGTACTTTGTGTTTCTGTGACTGTTTAGTTTGGTTGTGTCTTGTTACCATAGGTAAATTAGATAACACACCTTGTTTAGCCAAAGTGAGATATTCCTAGCTGTGCTTTCAACTTGGCTTTAAAAAACTTAAAGCAATACTGGGGAACATTGCTTTATTATCAGCTCTGTCCATTCAGCACAGGTTTAGCCATATACGGGTAAAGTACAGAAATTAGACAAAATATTCAGAGGCAACTTCCTATATGTACGTCCTGACTCTTTCCATTTTGATTGGAGACGTCAATTCGAGCACAGATTTGAATCCTTCTGTCCCATAGACTCAAAAATTCACAATCCATATATCTTTTGAACATTCTGACACTAAAATTACATTTTTTCAAACTGACAAATTTGTAGAAAATGAACTTTGGCCGCGACCGGTCTATGTCTCAGCAACAAAAATCACAACACAATGCGCTGTGTTAGCTAAACCATGTCAACATTTTAAGCTGGCGTATAGTTACAAACTCCCTAAAAAAAAGAAATGTAATGCCAAATGTGTTTTTCAGCTGCATAATTATCTCATATTATAAAATGTAAATAGATTAAACCACATATTAGATGACAATAAATTGGAACCATTTCATAAAATTAGCATAGCTTGTAATGTGTCATCTTTTTATGTAGCTTTGACTAATACATCTAGACTTTGGTATAACAAGGAGGTAGTCTTCCTGTTGGAGGCATTACTGAAAAAAAACACAGATTTTCATGACAATCATTTTCCTGACTCTCATTCTTTTGACTCAACAAAACCCAGATGAGTCTTAGGGGATCTGGTGGCTAGCTTGCCAGCTAACAAATTGAAACAGGACATGTATTAACAGTTGAAGCAAAAGATTGTCCTATTTGCTTGGAGGCTAGCTGTTCCCTGCATCTGTAAATATCCTGGGTCAATGTCTTCTTACATTACCAGGGCTGACATAAAGATGTATCCTCTCCTCAATGATGAAAATTGATGAGTATTTGCCAAAATGTCAGAGTATTGACCTGTGAAAATGATGTGAGAATGGAACCCAGATAGAATTATGGATACATAGAAACAAATACCGATCTTACTGTACTTAACTTGATTTGTTTCAAGTTAATATTTCGTAGCTGCGATATTTCTACTGTATGTTGCCAACAGGAAGTGAGCCGTCATTCAGCCCAGCAGGCTCATGCTCATAGGATTCCTTTTACTGCACTTAAATAAGCAATACAACAGCCTGAAGCATCACAGTCAGACCTCGGATGTAGTGCGTCATTTTCCACTTAGTTATACCAATCAATTCAAGTTTTTAAAAGAAGCACAAACCCAGTCCATCATCCATTTAAAAGCACAGCCAGAATGTAGTTAGCGTTCTTCCCCAAGCCACATTCATTACACCAAACAGAAGTACATGTGTTTTAAAAGTCACAACTCTCAAAATAAATACTGTTAAGGAAGCGTGAGCCAAAGCATGTAGGTGTTTAATGTGCTTCTGCAAAGCATATGCACACACCTCGTTCACGCCATCGTTTCCTTGATTTGGTATCTTGGTTATTTCTGTTTGTTGAGGATTGCCGGTGTTGCTGTACGTGTCGCTCGCAGCAGAGGCACATCCTGCAGCTTCTTCACTGACAGCAGCCGTATGAAGAGCAGGCAGTGACTCTTCACACGCACGCACACACACACACACACACACACACACACACACACACACACACACACACACACACACACACACACACACACACACACACACACACACACACACACACACACACACACACACACACACACACACACACAATGCAGCCTAACACCTCCACCTTTGACTGAAAGCTACACACTAACCTTATCTCTGAGGATGTTGAAAGACATCTCTAGCTGTAAACATGGTAGATTCAGGTTGTAAGCAGTGGTATGACAACAAAATGAGACCATAAACACCTATAGGTCCCGTGTCTACTATACATACAAAAAATGACCTGTGATGATCTGCTTATAGCTTCTGATAATAACTTAAACATATTAACAATGCTTCAATTCAATTATGACAAATAAAACATTTTATAATGCATTGTAAAGTCAATATTTCACAATGGCTTGTAATTAGAATGACTTCCTTGCAATTTAAAATATTATTATTTTTATTAGATGTTATGTTTCGCATCGTATTGATCATAAGGCGTGTAATTATTTTGTCACAAGATGCGAGATCTTTGACTAAGAAAAGGTATGTTTTCATTATTGTTAAATTAATTGGATAACTTCAGGTTTTTTATTGTTTAATAAGCGGTGTTCCCTGCCTCCCTGCTTCAAAACTTGGTATTTTGACCCTTCACTGTAAATATAAATGAACACAAAAATGACTTGCATTTGCCAGAAACATATTATAATGCAAACAGTAGTAACACATCCGAATCATTTCAATGCACCATAGTGTCACAGGTCGTGAATAGATCAACTGAGAACTAGTTTCCTCATTTGGACCTAACTGTGAATGATGACATTTTAATTCCAGTAATGTAATATCTCCCTTAAAATATATATTGATCATAGTAATATAAAAAGAATTGAAAGTAGTTTCAAAAAACGTAATTCATTTTTACTTAAAGTAAAAACCACTCTTATATCTGTCTTAACATCAGAAATTACATTTACCTGACATAAATCCCCCATTAATCACTGTGGGTAATTTCATAATATAATGCATAATACAGAATATCATAATTTAATTACAAAATAACATAATCTATTGATATAGGCACTAATATAAATGAACTACATCCTTACATGTAGTTCATTTAAAATTTCAGATTTGTCATATATTCTTATCACAAGAATTATATACAGACAAACAGAAACACTGAAAAGCCATTGACTTTATTTATATTTACATCATTAGGTGATCTCGAGGTATTGACAGATATAAAAAAAGCATGCTAACAAGAAAACCTAAAAAGACCTTTACAGTTTCATGTAATTAAGTTGAGTATCTGAAAAGCAAATCAACGCTTTAGTCGTAATCTCGTTAACAGACCAAATCCAAATATTCAGGACTTAGGATTCCCAGTTTTCCTATAAAATTTGCTTAAAACTTTAATGGCTGAAAAGCCTTCAACTTTACTTGCTCCTCCACCCCGTTTTGGAAACATTATCTCACCCTCTATCTCCCTTTAGTTACACAAATACCTCTGCCACTATTTGTTGTCTCTGTTTTTGCTCTTCTTTAAATGCCTCCCTCCATCTCTCCCACTCATTATCTGGCCCGTGTAAGAAATAAAATAGAGCTCTAACTCTCTTGGCCTGCAGGAGCGACTTGTTGTGTAACACCCTGGCATCACTGGTTGTAAAGAACACTGCTCCTCCAGCATAGTCTTTCTCTCTCGCTCGTACCCATTATTTTAGATTGAGACTTTATTGCATTTTACTGCCAAAGAAATTGGGAGTTGCACTATGTTTCACAGCAGCACATGCAGTATTAAGCAGGATCGACAGAGGGATGTTTTAAGGGTGTTGGAAACAAGACTGAGGGAACAATAAAAAAGGGAAGTGCCAGAGATAAAAGGCGAGTAGAAAAATAAAAGTTTAAATCAGCCGGGGGGGGGGGGGGGGGGGGGTCGATGCTGGTGCCCTAACACAAACAGCCATTGTTATTCAAATGGAGCAGGATATGGCAGAGCAGATAAACCCATGGCTGATTACTCCCGTGTGGGCCGTTAAGAAAGGGTCTACTTTATGTGTGTTTGTGAGGGCGCTGCACCACTCTCTGCAGGCAGCAGGAAAAAAGAGCTGAGTCAGCCGCCAACTGGTCCCCTGCACTCCTCTGTAGTCAGCCGTCCCCTCATCTCACACACTGTGCTTACACAGTGAGTGCACACACACACACACACACACACACACACACACACACACACACACACACACACACACACACACACACACACACACACTCACACACACTCACACATACTCACTCACACACACACACACACACACACACACACACACACACACACTCACACAGACAGGTTCTGGTGATGAGTTACTCATTGGTGTTGGCAGTCATCATAACGGTTGATGCTGTCCTCTCTCCCGGTGTGGCAGCGTGTCTTCGCTGGTTAGACCGCTCTCTCTGCTTGTTTCCTTACCGTTGGATTACGTAAACACCAACAGGGATGGATTTATGTTGAAAAACTTTTTACACAGAAACAGAGCCTAAAATATACCTTTATACAGGGTTTCTGCGGGTACTTAAAATTCAGTTTATCAAACTCTCAAGTTTAATATAGTGTGAAATGAAATAGGAACACAATGGCAATATGCTTTCAGTCTTTATTGTGTTTTGATCGGATCACAGCAGGGCAGTATTATGGGTTTTTAACAATCAATCAATTGAAATGAATCATTCACTGCTGTGTTACTGCAAATAAACAAGGGGTCGGCGGAATGTATTTATATTTGCTGGGTAGGATAATGCTCCGAAAACCAGATTACGTTTTTCAACCCTGGTCAGAATTAACTTGAGCGCATACATAAAACTCCACCGTAGATCTACATATAGACTTAGATTTGATTCTACTTCACTTTGCTTTCTTTGTGTTAAGACAAGTAGGGGCTTTAGAAATGAAAGTGTCTCAGCTAGAACACTCCCTGGAACAACAGAATTATCAGTATATCCCCAACATATTCCGTATACTGTTATACTTTCATACATTGCTTTTTTCTTTGTGTGTACTTTATATTTAGTTATTTTTATTTATACTCATTTTCCATTTTCTACCCATATGGTTACAAAATAAAAATGGGTATTAAGTTGCATTCATGTAGTTTTAGAAAGGTCTTAAAAAGTCTTGAATTTAACTTATTGAAACTGTTATTTTTGTAATTAAGGACATTTGGACTAAAACGTTCAATGTGCTGTTTCATATCTGTGAAGTCCTCGATGACCTAAAATTGTAGCACGACACAAAATAAGAACATATAAGATATTCTTTTTTTTTTTATATTTTCTTTTTTTATTGTTTCAAAAGAGACATTGTCATGACATCCATAGGTGGCACAAATGGGTTTACAAATCATGACAAAATAAACATGCAACAGGGGAAAACGGCACATTTTTCAAAAACAGGAGTTAGAAAAGAGGAAATAAAATAAAAGTGTCTCGTGCCAGCAATATAGACTGTCAAAGTCATTGCAGTTCAAATTGTTCCATGGTTTGTTTCTCTCCACTTTTAAGAGTTATGCATGACAGCAAACACAAAACAACTATACACATCCAGAGAGGGACAAGTACAAATAAAAAAGAAACTGAAATGCTCGTAGCAGTTTGGCTTAATATGCTAGAGAAAATACATTGCTGTAAAGTATTCAGACATTTATCAAATCAAAAGGGAATATAAAGTCTAAAGGGGTTCCTTCAAGTCATTAGCTTTACAAAATCAGGTCTAAGAGGTTTAACATATTGTGTCCATTTTTCCCAATGTTGTAGGAATATGCCCATCCTTAGGTTCAAAGAAAATGTGATCTTTTCCATCGAGTAAATCGTCATTGTTACATCTATCCAATTATTTATGGTAGGTACAACCTGCGTCGTCCAAAAGCTTCTTCATTTCCTCCAGACTTTGTTCTGTTGGGGAAGAAAAGGTCATCTGCTAAAGAACGTATCAGGTTAAAGTACTGAGGGCTGCTGGAATGGATTTAAGTTGAATAGAGCAATGGTGAATTTGGGTCACTACTCCCCAAAGCCCTGACATCACTATGCAGAGTGGTTATCAGACTGATGGAGAGCCATTGAGTTCAAACTGTCAGAAAATGTACCAAAGATCTATATGTGTTTAGGTAGGATTACACCCAAATATTTGAAAGATTCTGTTTTCCATTTCATAGGATATTCACTCCTGAGTTTTTCAGATGGATTCACATTGTATGTAAGGGATTCCGTTTTATTTATATTCCGTTTATAGCCAGATTATGGGCCAAGCTTTTTTAAGAAAGTCATTACTTCAGGCAAAGATATCTCAGGGTTTTTTAGGTACAAGAGAACATCGTCGAAGTAGCTCGCAATTTTATGTTCTACGCCATTAATTACAATACCCTTAACTTTGTCAGTCTGTCTAATATATTGGGCTAGTGGTTCTAAAAATAGAGCAAAAAGAAATAGAGACCAGGCGCAGCCCTGCCTCACACCTCTTTCCAGTGTGAGGGGTTTAGATAAGTGACCATTAATTTTGATTCTCGCTGTGAGGTTGTTGTAGATAGCCTTAACACTGTTTACTGCTACTTCATTGAAGCCACATTTTTCCAGAACTTTGAAAAGATATGGCCAGCTTTTCTGCATCCAAAAGTAGTATTACTGCCTCTTCCTTGTGTTGTTTTATATGATCCATAACATGTAAGGGGCGCCTTATATTATCTTGCGTTTGACGCATGTGTATAAAGCCAGTTTGATCATTGTGGATTAGACTAGGGAGATTTTTTTCCATCCTCTTGGCCATTATTAGGGATGCACCGATACATCGGTGAGCCATCGGCATCGGCCGATGTTAGCCCTATTTACCACCATCGGCACATCGGTAAAATAAGGTGACATCACCGATGGCAGTCGCCGATGTTTATGTTTTGCTACGTGACCGGGAGAAGTCGCATTAGCGTCGTTGTTTTTAAATCTGACGAACCAAATCTGAAGTCAGGGCATCATTTTGAAGGATTAGATCAGTGACTGTAGGTCTGCCGTAACTTTAAAGTCATTCTATCCTATCCTATCCTATCCTATCCTATCCTATCCTATCCTATCCTATCCTATCCTATCCTATCCTATCCTATCCTATCCTATCCTATCCTATCCTATCCTATCCTATCCTATCCTATCCTCTGTGAGGAGCTGCTGCTGCACGCTGCATGCTGCAGGACTTCTGCCCCGTGGACCCGGTGTCTGCAGGATCGGTAAATTAAATCCATTCTTCAGTGTTCTTGGGAGGCCGTCGCTTATATTTGTGACTTTGTTATACTTGCTGCTACTCCCGTTAACTTCCAGAAACTTACTATGGCTCGCTCAACCTCTCTCTCTCGCGCTAACACATGCACACACGTATCCCCCACTCTCTCTCTCTCTCTCTTAAAGGGATAGGCTGCCTTAGTCTGCATTGTTCTACCATTACAGTTTACATAGTATACATCAGCCATCTGCATCGGTATCGGCAAAAATGTTATTCTTAACATCGGTATCGGCATCGGCCGACATTTTTGCAATTGGTGCATCCCTAGTTAGTATGGATGTATATATATACGGTAATCAAAATAAGATATTAATTTGACTCAATTGTGGAATTGCATATGAGGTTGCAGCATCTTCACATATATGGGTTGCAGTATACAGATTGTTATACATGCTTGGATAAATATTAAATATATACAGCTCTAGAAAAAATTAAGAGACCTCTGCAAGTTGTTCTTAAATCTTTATATCTGCATGTATGGCAGCCATTCCAGAAAAAATGTTTTTAGTTTATTGAAACAAAAAAAAAAAAAGAATTTAACTCAAAGACATACCTATAAATAATCAAACAAGAGAAACTGATAATGCTGAAGCGATCTCTTAATTTTTCCGTGGCTGTATATATACAGATAAGATGACGTTAGGGCCAAATTTGTGATTTGTGTGGCATCAACTTTTTATTGCATATAAATAAAACATAGGAAACAAACAGACCAAGGGATAATAGAAAAAATATACACACAGTAATACAGAGTCCCAAAAGGGAAAGAAAGAGCTTATGTGATAAAAATATACAAATGCAGATGAGTGACACAGCATTTAGCATTACCCACTTTATAAAAGACACACAGCCACAGGAAATAAAGAACTTTGAGCTGCAGCACTACTTTATCACGGAGAGAGCTCTAAGGAGATGACATTCTGAAAAAAGGCAAGTGTGACGAAGAGAGAATGAGTTTTAACTTAGCAGCAGTCAATCCAGATAACACTACAGGACCGGCTGGTGGATAACACTACGGAACTCTTAAATCTGAGGCTGGATAACTTCTAATTATGGGCTTTCAGCTGCTGTTGGAAAAAGAATTACCAACATACATGAGAGAAACCCAGCTGAGTACTCTCCATCAATGTCATGGCCCTGCCCACATGTGGGTAAAAATATCTGCTGTCATTTGACTGGCTAAAATAAAAGTTAGGAATATGATGCTTTTTTACATCTACAACAAGCAAAATACATACATCAGCTAGACAACGTTACACATGTCAGTGATAACCGATGATGGACAAATGAACCAACTTTTCTGTCCTTTGGACAGGTTATTTGCTGTTTTAATAATCAATATTTCCCACAGACGTACACAAATTAACTTATTGTTGTTTGAAGTGCGATATACAACGTCGCAGCTTTTAAGCCGAATGAAACAAAAACCCTACCAAATGGATACTGGTTCCAGTCTTTAGGTGACTTTCCATTGCAATGAACACGTCCCATTTAAACCGATTAACAACACTAACTGCAGCAGTTAAATAAGTTCAATACAACAAGAATAATGCACTAAATATTACACTTAAATCTCAATGTAGCATGCTTGTTCTTTCATGTTTAGTCTGATAACATCTATACAAATAAGATGTGTGCTTCAAATCTTAAGTTGAATCTCAGGTTTAACCACCATTTTTTTCCGTAGTGTCCTTCTCAAGTCACAACTTCATATGGCAGCAAAATGAGTAGCACCTGCTCTTAATAATGCAGTAATGTGTTTTGCACTGTTGACATTTTTGCTGGAAGACTAAAAGTGTTGAATGCTGCAGCGACAGCTGAATTTATACATTCTCCCATTTAGCCTGAGCAGGCTCCTGTGAACCAACTGACATGAATGCAGGGATAAATTGCCTGTTTCTTGACTTTTAAAATTTAAAACGCTTGATGGATTTAAGTAAGTGTCTAGTTTTCCAATCAGACAGCCATGCTTAATATCAGCTCCAGACGCTACCAGATGTCTACATGTTTGCATGACAGCAGTGGATTAATTGTACCTTTAACGCTGTGCTGTCGACTCAGAGTGAAACTCTTATTATCACTCACAGCTTATGTAAAAGCTGTTTAAGCAGCAGAATGAGTTCAGTATCACATTACAGAGCAAAAAAGCCCCATCGAGGCCCTGAGCGCAATGTGCCGCAGGAAAAAAGAGCCGGGAAGTGGAAGGAAATAGAGACAGACATAGAGGCTGCGATGAGGCTTGATGTGAGTTACATAACCCCATGAATTAGATATGATGACCATGAGAGAGCGCTGGCGTTTAGAAAGGGATTAAAGGCTCCTTGCTGCCCTCTCCAGGACCTCGGGCTGGGAATTTAGAGGTGTATGTGCATGGAGAAGACAACCTGAGGAGAATGATAATGAGAGCGTGGCGGAGTGGGAAAGGGAAAGCCATGACCTAGGCTCTGTACAATTTAAATGGCAAAAAGGTTTGTGTTCCTCAGGTTGTTCTGAAAATGTATTATAACGTATGTTGTTTGTGTGTCTCCACTCTACAGGCAAGCATGGGACCTGGCCGTGGACATCTGCCTCTCTCAGCTGCCCACCATCATCGAGGAGGGCACCGCCTTCAGAGTAAGTGTATGTGTGAGAGAAGAAACCAAGCCTGCAGACACACACACACACACACTCGACTTATTCTAATATATATATATATATGTATATATATATGGACAGGACGAAATAGTTAATATCTAACCAAATAATCTCAATATATATGGACATGACCTGTCATTTCCTTTATTGTACACTATATGATCATGACCTAGATATTTTGTACGTTATCATAGAATATATGAACATAAACTAAGTATTTCTCATGTTGTCAATTTATTGTATGAAATATGGACTTGACTAAGGTATATTTTGCCTTACCCACTTAACGCGTGCTCTATATTGACAAATCCATCTATAATACTAACGTTTTCTACATATTTGGATCATTTTTGGACACTACCTTTGAAAATATTATCGACTGACCGTATAATGTATGGACATGACTTCGATAATTCTTACTTAATCTACCTACAGTACGACATGTGGACAAGAACTAGATCATTTGTGTGTTTGCCGTTGTATTGTGCAATATATAGAAACCTTCCATCGTTTTAATGTTATCAAGTTATTGTTCAATATATGAACATGACTTAAATACTTCTTACGTTGTCGAGTTATAGTATGATCTATGGATATGACTTGCGTAATCAACATAACATATGATATATTGCCACATCCTTTGATCAATTTACCGTACAGTATATAATAATTCCTACATTATCGATGAGCCAGATTTTTTAACCTTATTGTATGATATATGGACACGACCTTTGATACATTTTGCATTATCAACTCATCTTACAATATGTGGATGTGGTAAGTTGTTGTGTCTGATGTCAGAATACACCATTTCATGACCATTATCACTCTTAAGATTATGCAGAAATTGCATATCCATGACAAAGCCTGAAAGTCCACAATTTATTTAGGCTATTTTAATATATTGACAAGTTGTTATTACAACATGTGAATATTCTTAAGAATTCAATGTTCATCGCTTTTGGAAAGGATCTTCCCAATATTATGCTAGCATTATCATACCAAAGCAATGAAAAGGTCATGAATTGAGGCAGTTTATCACATTTGGGACAATGTGTTGTTCAACAGAAGTGGTTAACCTGACAGGCCTACAGTTCCTGCAGAGTTTTGCAGCTTCTCGTAAAAAGGTGGAAAGATGCTCCATCTGTGTAGGTTACTGCTCATCTGGCATTGATGTATGGCTCTTATCTGGGATCTGTCCACCACGGATGCCTGTAAACATCCACAGCTCTGCACTACCATCTATTCATCACACACACACACACACACACACACACACACACACACACACACACACACACACACACACACACACACACACACACACACACACACACACACACACACACACACACACACACACACACACACACACACACACACAATGTCATTCCCAGTGGATATCATTGTAAAACGTCAGGTCTAATAATTCCATGTGAGTGTCAAATAAGAAACAGTTGCTGCACTTTGAGCCGCTTTATGTTCTATTTACTGACATGGTGGGGGACTGTGATGGAGATACGGAGTGTGATGGAAACAAGCTGCACGAGGCTGATTGAAATGATGATGACTTAAGATATCTGAGTCAACTCACAGACACACACTCAACTGGTTTGATGGACGCAGCAGAGAGCAGCTGCTTTGTCTGCAAAAAAAGTCTGAGAGCAGAGAAAATGGTCTATTTTCTCCAATGTTAGCACTTTCAACCGGGACTTTTTATTATTGTCTCTCTTTCCACCTGGTGGTCGGAGGTGGGCGTCTTTTCCATCGCTCCCCTGGGAACAGTTTTCCCATCCTCGATCCTCCTCTCCATTCTCCCGCACTCGGGCCGAAAACACTTACCGGCCCAGTAATTGAGCCTCCGAGGCCCGCTAAAGGAAATCTTCCCCCTCCGTCTTGCTCCCTCTTTCAGGAGCCTTTAATCCTCCTCTGATGTGCTTCAGCTGTTTACTTCATGTTCCTGCTCTCTCACACTGCTGCATGTCCAGCTACAGAAAAGATAAAGAAGATTTGACATAATTAGTTGTATGTTCTACTCCCCAGTTTATTCTCTGGTAGGCCCCTCCCCCTCGGTTAATGTTGTCAGGCATGTTTAGCTTTTAGCTTGTTGGTTTCAAGGTTATCAGTGAAAGACACTGCAGAGAAAAATAATTACAGTTACCTTGAGTAATAAGTCTGAAATAACACCAAGAAGTGTGTGTTTCTCTACATGTATGTAATACAGTAGCTTGCTGTTCTTCTTAATGTTTTGCTATCATTAGTCATTATTATTGTCGAGGCTTTTGGTAGTAAAACAGAGATAATCATCACTTCCTGCTTTTATTCTTTGTTAAAGAAATACAAAATGTTCCTGCTGTTCTCTTAAACATTGCTTCCATCCTGTAATTTGCTAAATGGTGTTTGTACTGTGAATTAATATTGATAATCCTTCTGTGTGTTAATTCCTGAGTGGATAAACCTAAATGTCTCTCGGGCCTGATTGTTGAATTCATTCTCCCCGTGTTATTGTCTCTAAACTGTCCCCTCCAAGAGCAGAAAAAGAGCTAAACCTCCTTTAAAAGGACCTTTTCACCCATTTAGACCATAAATGTGTAAATAATAAATCTTATTAACAATCAGTTGATTGTTCCACGTCCGTAGTTGCTTTTTAGAAAAGCGGCCTGCTACATACATAACATTGATAGGTTTGGGCTTGCTGCCCTTCTGTTGCTCAGAAAAATAAATAGTACACAAAGCAGCCCTGTTTAACTAGCATTTGGTGTGATCTTTTTTAAACAATCACCAATAATGTTTGACACAATTTTTAACTTTGTGTGTAGAATAACTCTCAAGTAGCAATATCTAGGTTCATTTGTGGACGTTGTGAATCTACTCAGAATCTGAAGATTAGAATCTCGATTCTGACATGAACAGATTTTCTCCCACTGTTCCTAGCTTCTTGGGTCTCAATGCAGTCTGAAAGAGAGCCTACAGGCAGGACTCAGGGCTGAAATAACCACCTCCAACTACTCTGCATTATTTTGGGTAAATACAACTCCTGTTTCCTAGTAAAAAAGGACTTAGAAGCAACTCCAAGTATCATCTAAATTGAATTTAGAAAAGTCAAAAATAGCTTGTTTTGTCACAAAATATATTTTGTATCTGCAGATAACTCATGAAACTATCAGCCATTTTTAACTGTTCAATCCTCTGTTGTAGACGTTTGGTCAGAACAAGCTGTCTTGTTCTTTGCTTTTTTGGGATTTTCTTTCAATGTATTTCTCAGCTTGAAAGGATGCAGGAAAACTCAAATCCTTTATTTGTCTTTTCAGGTTGATAACCCCTTGAAAATAACAATGTAGACATTAGCCACAGCACAGATGATATTGATATTTTCATGTAGTTAACTGGATTTTTACTTTACGTATCACTTATGGAGGCCAACAGGTGCAAATGCGTTACAACAACCCAAAACATTTCCATTAAGAGAAACACCCTGCAGTTTCAGAAATGTGCCAACGCACATGGAAATGTGTTGGCAGAGTGAGTGTGTTTCATAGTTGTAAGTGTTTTGTCAGTTTACTTGAAATGACTGTTAGCTAGTTAGCTTACAGCAGTTCTGCATTAATATGGAAATGAATCTTGCAGTCACATTGTTAAAATTAGCCGATTAAACGTACAATTTAGGAACGTTTCTAAAAACAGTGGCAGTGCTCCGGATCCAGCTGTGTGCGTCACTTTTTAGTGTCCCCATGATGTGTTTTGGAACATTTGTGTTTTAATATTTGCATTGTTTTTGAAACTGGAGCGCATTTTTCCTAGTGTAAGTGTTTTGGGACGGTGTAGTGAGTTGATTTTCAACACAAAAATCTAAATAAATAACTAGTAATTATCATTAATTCCATTTAAAATAATCTGTAATGTATTTAATAAATGAGAATCTTTGTTGAATTAAGATTCAGAAACATTTCAAAACTATCTGTAAAGCAAAAAAAGAAAACATCTAAATTGGAAATACATTAAAAAATATATATTTATTTTTATTTAAAGTTTTCTCTTAACACTCATCAGTCCTGTATCTACAGTAGTGGGATGTTTTAAATATTACATTATTTTTGAAATAATCCATCTCTTTATAGCAGCGTATCTACTTTCAGGTTCATTTAATTATCAGTAGGAATTATGTGGATGTGATATCTGTGATGCAATGAGAAACTGCTTTTTAGTGAAGCATGGAGCTCTCTGAACTGAATGAAGATGCTAATAAAGCACCAGGTCCCAGTTAAAGATGCACCATTATACCTTCACACTATAGGGGAGCACAGTCTTTAAGCTTGGCCTTCCACCACACACCAATTTTTCATGTATCAGTGACTGTGTACGGAGTTATTAAGCTTTGATTATGCACAAATTAATTTAGCCATCCAGTCGTGGAGCGTTGATATTTCCCCTCTCTACATCCATCAGCATTCTACACAGGGCCTTCCTAATTCCCACTGCAATATTAACACTCGGTGATCAAAAACTCTGCAGCCGGCGACCGATCAATCAGGCAAACTGCCAACAGAGAGGGGGGGGGAGATGATAGACCAGGATTTATGTTGTTACTGCAGTGCAGTGTCACTGCTGAGCTCCTTGTGTCAGAGATCTTATGAAATGATGAGTTAGTCACTGCAGACTGGCTCATTACCATGTGTGAGGGAGGGAGAAACAAAGGGTAGTGATATAGTGGTGATAAACTGTGTGTGTGTGTGTGTGTGTGTGTGTGTGTGTGTGTGTGTGTGTGTGTGTGTGTGTGTGTGTGTGTGTGTGTGTGTGTGTGTGTGTGTGTGTGTGTGTGTGTGTGTGTGTGTGTGTGTGTGTGTGTGTGTGTGTGTGTGTGTGTGTGTGTGTGTCCGTGTCCACAGCACAGTCCCTTCTTTGCGGAGCAGCTGACGGCGTTCCAGGTGTGGCTGACGATGGGAGTGGAGAACAGAAACCCTCCTGAGCAGCTCCCCATCGTACTGCAGGTACGCACGCACGCACACACACTCGCATCTCAAGTCTTTTTCTCCCCTTAAATATGTTTTTTCAACTCCAGTTTCCTTCAAACCTTTCAAGTACAAAGCATGCTTTGATATTATGCAGACAGAAGTCATGCTTATGCCGGGATTACACAAATATTATTCTCAAATTCAAAATGCAAGCTTGAAAACTGCATCCTGAGAAATGTGTTTTTTTTTTATGTGAACCTGAATAGGGCCCCTTTTAAGATTGCGCAACATAGGGCAGCTGTATAGATACTCTGGTATAGCTGGTAGCCCATACTGTGTACTGGGGCTCACGCCAAGTCTCACCTGGAACCTTTTACGTGTGACATCCACTCTGTTGTCTCCCCCTTTCAACTCCCCACTAAAGGCACTGAAAAGATAACCTTATGCAGATTTAGACCGTAAGGGCAGAGTCATCTCAAAGCTCCTCCACACTCCCTGATGTAACGGATGGACACACAAACAGGTTATATCTCTTTGAGTTGCACAAGAATAAAGTGAAAAGACTAGGGTAATGTCTGAAGATTTATTTTGTGTATCTCTTTATGCCTATCTACAGATTAGAAAAAGATTAGTGCAGTTGTTAGGAAGTTAGAATGGCACGGGTTCCATCGACATTTTTATTTAAAAAAATAAGATCTGTGGCAAACACATTCATGTTACTTAAATGCTCTGATCAGCAGAATAATCTCCACATTAACACCACTTTTATAATAGTTGAAGCATAAATGCAATCGCCAGAAGTGTAAAGCTAATGTCAGGCTATATATACACTACATCATGGTCACATGACTTTATTTCAGCATCTCTAAGCTAAAGGCAGCTAACGTTCGCCGTGATAACTTTAAATGTTCTCATTTAGCCACTTTTTAGCATCCGCCGCTTGCATTAAAGCTTCAGACACTTAATAGTACTGACATTTTTTGTGTCATAAAACACAAAAAATGTCTTTGAGACGAGACAAAGTGCTAAAATGCTAACTTAATTCTGGGTTAAGGATCCCTGCAGCAGTCTATTAACACTCGATCTGCCAATTCACCAATAAATTACTTGTGTAACCAATACTTATCTTAGAAAATCATGAATTCAAGAAGCAGAAAAAGCCTCCAATGTTGCAGATTTAATGTTTGAATAGGGCTTGAATGTCCTTTTACACACAAGCCAATGAGAAACACACATCACCTGCAGAGAGTCTACCACTGGCTTTGAAAATACCCATTACTTCAATACTTTCAACTCTTACCGCGCTCCTCCCTCCCTTTTATTTATCTCCACCCCCCCTCCTTCCATACAAAAAACTGCATGAGAAATGCACTGCAAAATTCCATCTTTAAATTGACCTCTGCTCTGTTTGCTGGACAGTTATCTTCATTACAACCCTGCAACAAAAGTCAGTGACAAGAGCGGTTTCTGCTGTGCTCCCTGTGGGGGGGTAACATTACTTCGGGAAGCTTTAATTAGGCTGGAATCTGGCTGAAGAACCCTGCTCAGTGTGCGTCAGCTGTTGAGTTACAGCAGCTGGATGTTCCCCCTCCCCCCTCCTCCAGCACCGACCCGCGGGGCTGTACAGTTGTGCTCTTGTATTATATCACAGCGTAGTGGTGCTGCGCTGCTGTCCGCGTTGAATGGTAATTTCCTGCTGAATCAGCACAATGCGAGCCGCAGCACGTCCATACAGCAGTTCTGTCGGGAGCCGTTAACAGGCGAGGAAAAGGCAGAGTGATTGGTGTGTGTGTATGTGTGTGTGTGTGTGTGTGTGCGTGTGCGTGTGTGTGTATATAAAAAGACAAATGGTGTAAAGCAGCCATTAAAGGGAGCCCATTATTCTGTTGGGGGTTTTCCCTTTCCTGTAGTGTGTTATATAGGTTTTTGTACATGTAAGGCTAAATCCCCCCCCCTGAAACACCTCCATTGGACATCTTTGTTCATTCAGTAACATAAGGGCATCACGATGTAACATTTGAACTTCTATTGGCTTGTGCTCCAACACATTGTAAATGATATTCTAAGGGCCGGGACATCTCTAAAGGGTTGACTTATCCGAACACAACCAGCCAGCTAACCAATCAGAGCAGACTGGGCTCTGGTTTCAGACAGAGAGTAAAAAGAGGTGCTGCAGCACAGGCAGTATGGGAAAAATAAAGAGCTTTTTGAACATTAAAGCATGGAGACATGTCACAGGAGAGACACTAAATACTGATGTGAACCTGAATAGGGCCCCTTTTAAGATTGCGCAACATAGGGCAGCTGTATAGATACTCTGGTATAGCTGGTAGCCCATACTGTGTACTGGGGCTCACGCCAAGTCCCACCTGGAACCTTTTACGTGTGACATCCACTCTGTTGTCTCCCCCTTTCAACTCCCCACTAAAGGCACTGAAAAGATAACATTATGCAGATTTAGACCGTAAGGGCAGAGTCATCTCAAAGCTCCTCCACACTCCCTGATGTAACGGATGGACACACTAACAGGTTATATCTCTTTGAGTTGCACAAGAATAAAGTGAAAAGACTAGGGTAATGTCTGAAGATTTACCATCTGGTGCCAAAATATAATCTGGCTCCGTATGAAGAGATGCAATGAGCGACAAGAAACTGGGCAACAGAGAGGGCTCCATCAATAATGCTGTTTAATGAAATGAGCAAAGGGAAGACAACAGAGCATAGGGATGAGAGATACGACGCTGGGTTGTCTTGACAACAGCCATTTCATCCATGAAGGATTAACAAATTCTGCAAAGGGATTACATTGCCTCGTTGTGTTGTGTTGTCACGGTTACTGCAGCTCATTCACACACGATTGGCATCAGGCATGAGTGATGTCACACATAATCAGATGACGCGTGCGTCTCGTAGCTCGTGCACTCAGCATGATCATGCAAAGTGCTTACTCATCGCGCTAAAGTTGTTACGCAAATAAAGAGGAGACAATAATGCGCATGCACACAAACTTGTACTTCTATTGTAATAACAGCATTGTTCAGGGGGTTTTTAATCCTTGCTTTGATGGAATGTACATGCATGTTTCCATGTCATTTTAATCATGTAGATACAATGTGTGTCACTGTGAAATAATATTCACTGAAATCTAAACCAAAGACATATTCTGCTCATGTTCAGGTTCATATCAGTATTTAGTGTCTCTACTGTCTTCATGCTTTAATGTTAAAAAAGCTCTTTTCACCCTCTGATTGAGAGATTGTAGCCTTTACAGACCATTTACGTGCACAAAAGCCTATATAACACACTTGCAGGAAGGGAGAACTAAAAAAATAATATTTCACGAGCAAAGCCAAAATGATGTCAGCAATAAGTATGGTGTGCGACAGTGGACTTCAGTTATCTCTTCTAGCGTCCTCTCCAACTGTTCCTGAACAGTCCTTCTGTTATTCTGGGGTTGAAGGTCAATATAATGCATTGAACCTTCTTGGTTGGAGTACCGATACACATATGAATGCCTCTTTGAGATCATGGGCACAACAAAAGAATGTCTGCAGACACAGGCAGCATTCTCTAGGGGAAGGCCACTTGTTTAAGTTGACAAATACCTCTGAAATAAGAAAATGCAGCTATCTGCTGATGAGCTTAGTGAACTAAATCTTTTTGTTTGAGTTTAATTTTGTGATTAGTTGTAGAAATGTATTTAGTTGATGCATTTTCTAAAATAAGTGAACAGCTGACAGTGAGCAGATCTATTGAAGCAAACCGACAATGCATAGAGTAAAATAACTTTATAATAAATACACGTTAGTTTAAGTTCAGCCATTTGATTTAATATTTTCAAAGGAAAAAAGCAATATAAAGAGACATCTGCCTCATCCACCCTGCTCTCTGAATATCTGTCATTAAAATGCCCATATCTGTTGTAAAATCGTTTGTTGATTTGTATTCGGCAAGATAATAAATAGCATAGCAATTAATAACAAAAAACAAACATTAATCATCTAAATATTTGTACTCTGGTATCGAAAAATCCTCCGTTTATATACAGAGATGTCAGGAAATATGAGATTTAAAATTTTAAAAAGTGATCCCTGGATGAAGAGAGCTTGTCTGCTTTCCTTATTGTTATAGACCACAGATCTAATTCTAAGACACTTAAACACACACCCACACACACTTACATGTCCGTGTTCCCATGCTGTTCCTTGGAGATGGAGGCAACCCCGGGCCGGTCTTCCCCCAGCCTCCTCCTGCTCGCGTGGTCACGCTCTGCAGGGTGAAGTCACGGTGTGCTAAGAATACCTTGTGTTGGTGGAAGTGTGTGTGCGTGGAGACGTGGGTTCCTCCATATGCTTGTTCCCACACACAGTGGGGACAAGGGTGTGGACCGGTGTCGTGCCCTCACACAGACTTTGTGCACACACACACACACACACACACACACACACACACACACACACACACACACACGTATAATATACATTTTTAGCACAGACCATATGTCTCCTTTAAATATTATCCTTTGCCAAAACTGCTACGTCGTGATTGCATTTGGCTTCAGTGCTACACACCTTAATTATAACGTGTGTACACACACACACACACACACACACACACACACACAAAGACACACACCTTTATCTCCTTAAGCAGCCAAGTGAAAAACAGCCAAGCCACACGCCTACACTTAGCTCTCAAAGAAAACAAGGCGGCCTGCTGCCAGTGTCTTAGCAGCAGCGGTGAGAGCCACCTGCTTCACTCCACGCTCTCTGCAGTTCCTCCCACTGTCCTTCCTCTTCCTTCCTTTAAACAGGCTTCCTCTCGGTTTGGAGGCAGCTCAGTTGACCTCAGACCTCTGCTCTCTTTCAGGTCCTCCTCAGTCAGGTGCATCGGCTACGAGCTCTGGACCTGCTCGGACGCTTCCTGGATCTGGGTCCCTGGGCCGTCAGTCTGGTACGTTAATGTGGACTACATGCTCACAGAGAGGCTGAGCATGCAATGAAGCCATGCCCTTTACCATTTTTGTAATATATATATATAATTAAACACACAATGTAAGAGGAAATTCTATCTATATACTCTTTGTCTTTAGTTAATAATGAAGGCCAATCATCAAATAAATTCAAAATTGATTTATATGTACAAAAGAATGTTTTTTGATGAAAGTCTCGCTCACAAAAACTAAATCTCTTAAAAAAGGAACATCCACACTTTGGATAACAGCACACAATCATCTAAGTTAATAACATATTCAGCACAACATGCTGTGTTTTGGTTCGGCAGCAACAACCTTGGCTGATAATTGAAGCCTTCTAAATGGAGTCAAAGGGTTCTGCTGTAACAACACTGGAATTTCCAATTTCAAAACAGTACCTTGAAAAATGTCTGTTACCTTTTCTATATCAATGGGAAAATCATACCACATTGAGATTATGAAATGTTTGAAATGTATTAAGAAGTAATACAGTGGGGCAAAAAAGTATTTAGTCAGCCACCAATTGTGCAAGTTCTCCCATTTAAAAAGATGAGAGAGGCCTGTCATTTTTATCATAGGTACACTTCAACTATGAGAGACAGAATGGGGGAAACAATCCAGGAAATCACATTGTAGGATTTTTAATGAATTAATTATAAATTCCTCGGTAAAATAAGTATTTGGTCACCTACAAACAAGCAAGATTTCTGGCTCTCACAGACCTGTAAGTTCTTCTTTAAGAGGCTCCTCTGTCCTCCACTCGTTACCTGTATTAATGGCACCTTTTTGAACTCGTTATCAGTATAAAAGACACCTGTCCACAACCTCAAACAGTCATACTCCAAACTCCACTATGGCCAAGACCAAAGAGCTGTCAAAGGAGACCAGAGACACAATTGTAGACCTGCACCAGGCTGGGAAAACTGAATCTGCAATAGGTAAGGAGCTTGGTGTGAAGAAATCAACTGTGGGAGCAATTATTAGAAAATGGAAGACATACAAGACCACTGCTAATCTCCCTCGATCTGGGGCTCCACGCAAGATCTCACCCCGTGGGGTCAAAATGATCACAAGAACGGTGAGCAAAAATCCCAGACCCACACGGGGGGACCTAGTGAATGACCTGCAGAGAGCTGGGACCAAAGTAACAGAGGCTACCATCAGTAACACACTACGCCGCCAGGGACTTAAATCCTGCAGTTCCAGACGTGTCCCCCTGCTTAAGCCAGTACATGTCCAGGCCCGTCTGAAGTTTGCTAGAGGGCATTTGGATGATCCAGAAGAGGATTGGGAGAATGTCATATGGTCAGATGAAACCAAAATAGAACTTGCACAATTGGTGGCTGACTAAATACTTTTTTGCCCCACTGTATATAAAGGCCAGTGTTTCCCACAGGATACCTGAGTCTGTGGAGGAGGGGCCTTGGAAGATTTATTAAGTTAAAGATAAAAGCATGAATCTGGTGCATTTTTTAAAAACTATTTAAAGAAAACTTTGTGCTCCTGTTAACAATTTATTCAAACACACATTGTTGATATATAATGGTGGTAACGCGGCAGTAAAGTCACACCTGCAAAGCTGGGTAAAAAAGCAGCTGGTGCCGGTGTATTGAAATGACACAAAAGAAGTATGGACACAAATTTAAATACTGGATTTTGTTTTATGTGCTGGGTTTTAAGATATCCATCCCCCATCCAAATACAGTACCGGCTAAATGTGTGTAGTTTGTGACTCAACAGCTGCTATCTCACTAGAAAGCTGTCCAATAACTGTAGCAAGCTGCCAATTCAGAGGTGCATACTGTATCCCAGAATCTTAAAACTGCATTGCTAGATACAAGGGAAGTGAGAATATATGTCTAATTTGCTTCTTGCACTCAAATAAGAAGTGTACCGGTACCACTTAGATTTCTGTGCATTAAAGGATAGGTCGCCATTCGATCAAGTCCATCTTAAGACAACATTTAAACCTTCATGAAATTTTGAACAGGGTTTGTTTTTCGTCATCATTACACTTTTTGATAAAGGACATTAACAGATTACTTCTAAATGCACGTTCACTGTAAGACATGGGGGGGAGGGGGGCAACATCCACAATCCTCTCTTTGTGATAATAGGTAGCAAACATGAGGCTTCAGGTTTCTCACTTACACTAGTATCTTACTATTCTAGCAGCCTCCAGTCTTTATGCTAAGCTAATACAAGCTAATTGTGCCTTTCTCCAGCTTCATACAGAATGCACAGACATGAGTCTTTTCATTTATCCCTCATAAGGAACAAGTGTTCTTCCTATTTGTTATGACTCAAAAATAAATGTGTTTTTGTCTACTATGATTGAGGGTTAACTCGCTCCGCTATCTTTCGGAACAGAATGTGAATTGCTTCGTCAAAAAACGAACTGCCTTGTGCTGTCACTCACAGTCGTACAGAACGCTCCAAAATGCAAACTCAGCTTATTGACAAAGCTGGGGGAGAAAAGGACAGACATGGGAACTCCGAACTAAACTGCAATGGTCATCATTTTTACCTTTCAGACCACAGAAAAACCTTCAGTAGCAAGGCTTCCATCTTAACTGCTATATCATGCTCTATTAATGTATTAACTATTAATTAATTGTGTGTCTGTGTGTGTGTGTGTGTGTGTGTGTGTGTGTGTGTGTGTGTGTGTGTGTGTGTGTGTGTGTGTGTGTGTGTGTGTGTGTGTGTGTGTGTGTGTGTGTGTGTGTGTGTGTGTGTGTGTGTGTGTGTGTGTGTGTGTGTGTTGCAGGCCCTGTCAGTGGGGATCTTTCCCTACGTCTTGAAGCTGCTCCAGAGCTCGGCCAGAGAGCTGCGGCCTCTGCTGGTCTTCATCTGGGCTAAAATCCTGGCTGTGGACAGTGTACGTTATGTGAATCACTTGCTGCCTTATGTTTTATGTTCCATCATTATCTTGAATTGATTAAAATTGTAAAAAAGCTTTTTTTATTTCAGAATGTATTGTCACTATACAAATCTGCGTGGAAATGAGGATAAACACGAGGGAGAAAAAATATATTTGTTTGAGTCAGTGTGTACGATGGTTTATATTTTCATTGCACTGATGATTTTGCAACAACTGAAAGTGCAGATGTGCTAAAAAACTGTGTGCTTTTATTAACACAAATACATTGGGCTTGGACTTGGGCTTTTTATTGGGTTGGGTTAAAATCAGTTAGTTTTGTTGAGATTTTTTGTTCTAGCATGATGAAATATTGCTTCATTTTTCCAAAAGACTGTCAGCATTGTAATATGTTTCTAATGAATACATCAACCTAGTTCTTCTACCTAACACAAAATGTTTCATACGATTGACTTTGATTTCAATGAGTAAACATGACTGCAATTTATGTTAACAGGCTGAAAACTAAAGTGTGTAGTAGACTTTGGTTTTGAATAGCAGGTAAAAAAAGAAGAGAAATCAAATAATAAAAAAGTCAAGCACACATTAGTAATAAAATAAGTACACGACCATGGCTAAAAATGAGTAGCAGTAAACAAAGTGATGTGGAGATCGTATTGAAACGCAGGAGACGTTCATTAAAGTTGAGGACACGAATGTGTGTCTCGTTTAATCACACAGTCAAAGTTATAACAAAACAAGATGGCGCTGTCCTGTAAACCAACAAGCATGGGGCTCCACGTCATCGTAAACACAGATTAATTAAAGGGACCACGATCCCTTTTTACAGTTGTACTTTTAAGCATAAACCAACGGTCATACTTACAGGCATGAAACAACAGTGTGTAGAACCACACTTAAGAAGGAGGTGAATTATGTATATTAGAGTCACTACACACGTCCCCCCAGAATTCACCATATAAGAAGAAAAACAAAAAAAAAACAGTCATCGGTGAGGTGGTCGTATTAAACGGCCACAACGGCTGTGCCGTACAGGAGGCAGAGGAGGCACTACTGCGGCAGGTGTCTCACCATGACACGGGTGTGGGGCATGCAGTGTGGGGGTTTTGGGAGGGAGGGGAGCAAGGGGTGGGGGCAGACCAGGAGGTCGCCCGCGTCTTGGGGGCTGGGCCAATTCAATGGGCCTAGCCACATCCAAATGAGCGGGTTTGAGGCGGTCAACAGAGAGTCGCTCCGGTTTGCCACCCATGTCCACCACAAAATGTTTATCCCCTGTCTCCAACACACGGAATGGACCTTCGTAGGGCGGGCGTAGCGGTCCCCTGTGGGCATCGTGGCGAATGAAAACATAATCAGCCGTCTGAAGCCCAGCGGGGATGTGCGACTGAGGGAGGCCGTGACGGGAAGTAGGGATAGGAGCGAAAAGCCTCGCATTGTCCAGTAGCGTGGCTCGCTGGAGAGTTGCAGACCAAGGGGCAGTGGTGCTAGGGACAAAATCCCCTGGAACCCGCAACGGCTGGCCATAAACAAGCTCTGCGGATGAGGACTGTAGGTCCTCCTTTGGTGCAGTTCTGATGCCCAGCATTACCCACGGGAGCTTGTCGACCCAGTTGCAGTCTTTGAGGCTGGCACGAAGAGCAGCCTTCATCGACCTATGAAATCGCTCACAGAGTCCGTTCGCCAGCGGGTGATATGCAGTAGTGCGGTGGAGTTTCACTCCCAGGCTCTGGGCAACAGCGCTCCACAGCTCAGACGTAAACTGCGCGCCCCGGTCAGAGGATATGTCCGATGGAGTGCCGAAACGGGCAACCCAGGTGCCGATAAATGCACGTGTCATCTCCACAGATGCCAGCGATGTCAGTGGCACAGCCTCAGGCCAACGGGTGGTCCTGTCAACCATGGTCAACAGGTAGGTGAAACCCTGTGAGGAGGGCAGAGGGCCGACCAGATCAATGTTAACATGGTCAAACCGTCTCTCTGGCACTGGGAACAACACTAACGGGGCTTTAGTGTGGCGGTGTACTTTGGCCCGTTGGCACTCAACACAGGTGTTAGCCCAGTCCCGAACGTCCTTCTTGAGGCCGTGCCAAACAAATTTTGCCGCAACCAGCCTCTGTGACGCTTTAGAACCAGGGTGGGAGAGACCATGGACGGCATCAAAAACTTGTCGTCGCCAAGCCATGGGAATGATTGGCCGAGGGGAGCCTGTGGAGACGTCACACAGGAGCGTGGTACTGGTATCGCCAAAAACCACATCCTCCATCATCAGCCCAGTAGTTGAGCTCTTAAGGTGTTGCACGTCTGGGTCTGTGGTCTGGTCCGCTGCCATTCGGCTGTAATCCAAACCAAGATGGACTGCCCCTGCCACAGCCCGTGACAGGCAGTCAGCCACCTGGTTGTCCTTACCTGCAACATGCTGTAAATCCGTGGTGAACTCGGAAATGTAGCACAGATGACGTTGCTGGCGGGCGGACCACGGCTCAGCCACCTTGGCCATGGCGAAAGTCAGCGGCTTGTGGTGGACAAAAGCGGTGAAGTGTCGCCCTTCCAGCAGGGAACGAAAGTGTCTGATGGCGAGGTAGAGGCCAAGCAGCTCCCGGTCGAAGGTGCTGTACTTCCGTTCACTGGGGCGCAACTGACGGCTGAAGAAAGCAAGCGGCTGCCAGGCCCCGCCTACCCACTGCTCGTAGACGGCACCGACAGCGTAGTCTGAGGCGTCCGAGGTGATGGCGATGGAGGCTGAGGGAGAAGGATGTGCCAGCATGGCGGCGTTCGCCAGGGCTGTCTTTGTGTCAGCAAAAGCTTTGACCCTGCTTTCAGTCCAGTCTACACCGTGCTTGGGCTTACCTTTCAAGGCCTCGTGCAAGGGCCGCATGAACTGGGCGGCTCGAGGAATGAACCGGTGGTAAAAATTCACCATGCCCAGGAACTCCTGCAGGGCCTTGACAGTGAGCGGGCGTGGAAACTGTGTCACCGCCTCCACCTTTGATGGGAGAGGGACTGCACCATCCTTGGTGACTCTGTGTCCCAGGAAATCGATGGTGGAGAGACCGAATTGGCACTTGGCGGGGTTAACAATTAGCCCATGTTGGCTGAGGCGCTCAAAAAGTGTTCTGAGGTGCGCCAGATGCTGAGCTTTGGAAGTGCTTGCTACCAGGACGTCGTCCAAGTACACAAAAAGAAAAGGCAGGTCTCGTAGGACAGAGTCCATGAGGCGTTGAAAAGATTGAGCAGCATTTTTAAGGCCGAACGGCATTCTCAAAAACTCAAACAGGCCAAATGGCGTGATAACTGCTGTTTTGGGAATGTCCAGTGAGTGTACCGGCACCCGATGATAACCCCGGACGAGGTCAACCTTGGAAAAAATCACCATACCAGCCAGGTGTGATGAAAAATCCTGTATGTTCGGGACTGGGTATCGGTCAGGTGTTGTTGCCTCATTAAGCCGCCGGTAGTCGCCACACGGGCGCCAGCCGCCACCGGGTTTGGGGACGATGTGGAGGGGTGACGCCCACGGCTGTCGGATCGGCGGACTATGCCCAGGCGCTCCATGTTAGCAAACTCAGCCTTTGCAACGGCAAGCTTGGTCGGGTCGAGGCGCCGAGAACGGGCGTAAACGGGAGGACCAGTAGTGGCGAGATGGTGCTCCACACCATGCTTCACGGCAGACGCCGAGAAAGTGGGCTGAGTGAGGGCCGGGAAACCAGCCAGTAGACGTTGGAAGTCATCTGAGGATGAGAGCATACTAGACAGTTGTATGGAGTCAGCCCCCGCTGAGCATGCACCTATATGAACAAAACGTGACAGCGTCAATCAAACGGCGGTTCTTGACATCCACTAACAGTCCGTGTGCACACAAAAAATCGGCACCAAGGAGGGGAAAAGCAATGTTGGCTGTAACAAAATCCCAGCCAAACCGATGCCCTCCGAAACACAACTCAACATATCTCTTTCCATATGTGCGGATGGGGGTCCCATTAGCAGCTTCCATAGGGGGGCCATGGCTGTCTGTCGCAATGTCCAAACGGGATGCAGGCAGGACGCTCCTCTGTGCACCCGCGTCGCACAGGAAACGTCGTCCGGAGATGCTGTCACGGATGAAAAGCAGCCTGCCTACGCGGCCAACGCTCATGGCCACTACTGAGCGCCGGCCCTGGCGTTTCCCGACCCGCCGAAACTGCATGGAGGACTGCATTTAAGAGCCTTCGGTCCAAACTTCTCATGGTAAAAACACATACCCGAAAACTGCTGGGGGCCTGAAAACTGCTGCCGACCTGTAGACTGCTGCCGGCCTGAAAACTGCTGCCGACGAGAAGATGTTGCAGCAATGAGTGCGGAATCGTCCTGTGGCACAGGAACGACGTGCGCGGGAAGGAGCGCCGCCATGACACAGTGCCCTTGACTCGCCAGGAAAAATGTATCAGCCTCTTCAGCCAGTCTCCGACAATCAGTGATTGCGGTGTTTGCTAATGCAGCTCTGACTTGGGAAGGCAGCTGACGCAGAAAAAGTTGCATGAAAAGAAAATCGGGTCTGTGCTCACCTAGGAGATCCAGCATACGGTCCATGAGCTCAGACGGTCTGCTGTCACCCAGTCCCTGAAGGGAGAAAAGCCTGCTGGCTCTCTCAGCATCTGACAGTTCAAAAGTTTTCAACAGGTGGGCTTTAAGTGTTGCATACTTTTCAGCTGCGGGAGGATTTTTAAGGAGGCTCACCACTCTGGATGCTGTTGAATTTCCAAGAGCTGACACAACGTAGTAGTAACGTGTAGTATCAACGGTGATTTCACACAACGCGAACTGCGCTTCAGTCTGGGCAAACCATGCTGACGCAGATGATTCCCAGAATTCGGGGAGTTTGAGGGTAACAGCGTTCACCGTCATTTTCGTGTCGTGTCGTGTTGTGTCTCTGGATACGTCCAGCAAACAAACGTCAGGGTCACCAGTGTGGAGATCGTATTGAAACGCAGGAGACGTTCATTAAAGTTGAGCACACGAATGCGTGTCTCGTTTAATCACACAGTCAAAGTTATAACAAAACAAGATGGCGCTGTCCTGTAAACCAACAAGCATGGGGCTCCACGTCATCGTAAACACAGATTAATTAAAGGGACCACGATCCCTTTTTACAGTTGTACTTTTAAGCATAAACCAACGGTCATACTTACAGGCATGAAACAACAGTGTGTAGAACCACACTTAAGAAGGAGGTGAATTATGTATATTAGAGTCACTACAGTGACATGCATTCAGGGCCAAGGGAGAAATAGACAAACCTCTGCAATAAAGTGAACCCTCTTCCTCCTTTTCTCTGTCTCTTCTCTGCAGTCGTGTCAAGCTGACCTGGTGAAGGACAACGGACACAAGTACTTCCTGTCAGTGCTGGCTGACAGTTATATGCCGGTGAGTATCCACAAAGCCCTTTTGGATTTTGTTTTTTAGATTTACGGGTCATTTACTGTTATTCAGCAACATAGGATAGAAGATAGAAACCAAAAACAATAATGCCACCCTGTTATGTTTTCTAAAATAAATGCATTAAAACAAAATGTAAACAGCAGCATCAAAACTAAGGATAATTCTCAGGTTAGATAATGAGACCTGTGTCTTAAAAACTCAGAGAAACTTTGGCCATCAACTTAGACTTTTAAGGGATGTATTAAGTCATATATCTCTTCTTTTCTTCCAATTTCTACACTTCAGCAATATGTGGGTCAAAAACATAAAGGCAATGCAAAAGTACCTGAAGCCAGCATTCTTTCTACTAGCCAGTAGGGGGGGATGCCACTGTTTGCTAAAAGAAGTCTGATTGTATGGAAGTCTACGAGAAAAATACCCAAATTCTCACTTCCTTTATTATATTTGTGAACATTTTCCTAATCAGTTAATGGTCTGAATTTTAAACCTTCTTGAGGCCGAGTTAGCTTTAGTACCGGCCTTTTGGTTGACAGGTCGCTGTACTTGTTACTGGTTTGAAACTTGAACCCTTTCACTGTGTGTTTGTCACTCCTGGTTCCAAAAACAAGATGGCAATAGCCAGAAAAAAACATAGTTCCAACCAAAATTCAAAACTCAAAAGACATGCAGTCTATGCTTCATAAAGTAAAATGAGAGTAGATGTGTGGACATAAGGTCTTACAGTTTATTTCTTTGTTCCAGGCTGAGCATCGCACCATGGCTGTCTTCATATTGGCTGTTATCGTCAACAGCTACAACACGGGACAGGTACGAGTGTGTGTTCAGATATGTGTGTATTTCTGCACTGCTGTCCGTTTGTTTACTAGAAGCCCCGAGGGGGAACGTACCAAAATATTAATTTACTTCCATCACCTGAACCTCCTCAGGTTCTCCCGGGGACAGCCATCACTTTGAGATATGACTCTTTCATCCATTGTGTATTTCCTGGAGTTATTGGTTATGTGACAGTGTTGTCACCAACAGTCGCCTCTATAATCTCCGTCTCCAACCCAGCCACCTCGGTGGTGACACTTGATCACCACAAGTGTCACTTTGGTCCGTTTTTATCCCACTGTGTTGAATCCCAGAACCCTTTCCTGCCTCATCTGTTTCTTGGAGTATGCTCTTCCACACAAAATATTCCACCATCCCTCCCTTTTGTTTCTCTCTCCGGCTCTCTGCAGTTATTTCTTCTACTTCTGAATGTTATTTGACAGTGCTTCTCTCTCCACATCATATAAATATGACAAATCAGAAAAGCTATATGTGCTTTCAACCTCAGAAACAGCCATTCCTCTTCTATAGCACCGTTCCTAAACACTCCCACCTCTCTCACAGGCCTGTAAATAATAGATGCTCCCCAACATTACAGAGACTCTCTGCCTGCTCCACGTCTCCATTATTTAGCCCTTTACTTTCAATAACAGCGCTCATTACTGCGCTATCGCTGCTGCGAACACGCCACAGCCTCTTAATATTCCCGCTCCTGAGGTTCAGCTGGGAGGTGAAAGATGAAGGGACGACGCACAAGTGATCTGAGGCACAGCAAGAAAGGAGACAAAGGAGACGGGGGTACATGGTGTCTCTGCTGATAAAAGATTATTCATTTTTGATGTCTCAATCTGGAGATTCTCAGCACACAACAGGTCCATTTGTTGTGGCTTAGATATTTGCCAAATGTTCTTAGTTATCACACATTTACATCAACAGCAGAAGTGACCAGTCATTCCTAATTTCCTATTTTTTATTATTATTTAATTGTTATGATTTTTGTCCAACAATGATACTTATTCATTGATCTTGTTAGTGTATGCATTTACCGGCTGAGTACTAAAGTGATGGAAGTGCTAAAATGAAGGGCATCATCATCATTTTTTTTTGAACTCCCGGTCCACAGTGTTGACTTTTCTAAAAACCACTTCACCTTTACACCAAACTCAATTACCTGTTATGGTGCTGTTTAGCTAGCCAATTTTAGCTATTAGCTATAAAACTATCTGAAAAAAAAAAAAAAGCTAGCTAACCATTTACTTAAGGAGCTAGCTCACTTTAGCTACCCATCCAACAAGCTAGCTAGTGAATGTTTGCTTTTGTAATATAAATTGTAATTATCATTTAAAACCATTTATAAATGATTATACTTGCGGTCTGGACGTGTGTTTAGTGTTCAGGCAGGGAGAGTAATTTAAAAAAATAAATGGTTGAAATGATTTTTCAAGCAGACCAGGCACTCAAACAACAAGTGACTCCTCGTAGCTAACATCGCTGCATATTCTCAAATATACGATTTTAGGATAAAGTAATCAATTCTTGGTAGTTGAAATAGTAGATTTCTCAGATGAAAAACTGTTATAGCTTAATAACAGTTCAACAGAAGCGTAAAAACTGTTTCAAGTCAAGGTTGACAAAGCTGGTGGCATCACTTAAGGTTATAGCAATTAAGCTTTACCCAGAAGTGCCAAGACATCATACGGCACTGTGGAAGTGCCCTAAAGCCGGCAAAGCATGAGGTGAATAGAAGATAAAACAGCAGCTCAACTTGAGTTGTACGTTTTTCCGAAAGTTTTAAACTTTTTTAAAACCTTGACAAATCTCTGGACAAAGTTCAACAAAAGATTGAAACAGAAGTGAAAGAAATCAAAGCAGTATGAGAGTGTTGAACTGGTGGAATTAAAGCCTTTAAAATAAAAATGACTGACTTAATGTGAACTCTTCAGTGCAACTCAACAGGGCCTTTATTTTTCTAAAACTTGACACAGACATTTTCTGGCTTTTCACAAAGTCCAGCGTCCTTGACAGTCAATCCAGTCGCTGCTTGTGTGTTCTGGCAGAGAGGAAGAATTTGTTCAAAAGAAAGTTTTAAAAGCATTTTGAATAGAGGATGCACACTCTTCCATTGCACTCTACATGGCCTTCATGCACCAATTTCCTTTTCATTCTCAAAACAAATTAAAGAGGCTAAAGGGCTCCAAAGAAACAGATGGACCTGCTGCAGAACTCTTTAATCCTTTTGTCCACAGTGTGTACAATCCTCTCTGCTGGTCCGGAGGGTTACGTTGATGTTTAATGCACTCATTTATCATAAATACACTGATCAGCCATAACATTTTGACCACCTGCCTAATATTGTGTAGGTCCCCCTTTTGCGGCGAAACAGCCCTGACCTGTCCAGGCATGGACTCCACTAGACCTCCTGAAGGTGTGCTGGTTTTTAAGGTATAGCTCCAGCAAAAACATGTGACAGCCCTTCTCAAATTACCTTTAAAACCTTTTTTGTTTTATAAACTTTGTTTATTGATTTTCAAACACAAATTGAACAATGACATAGCAGTTGTGATTGAGAGGGTCACATTACAGTTGTGCAGTCCATGAAATGCAGTACATTACAACACCAACAGCTTGGTCATACAACAAATAATAATAACTTTATTTATGCAGCACTTTTAAAACAACATCACAGAGTGCTTTACTTGGATTAATAACAGGCCGTTCAGGTGGCAACAAAGCATGCAGTCAGAAATTCCCCAAACCCACCCAATAAAATACAATAGCAGCAGTAATACAAAAAAAGAAAGTAAAACAAATCATACAAAACATAATAATGTGACTTTTAAGGTCGGAATTCAAATAAATTAATAAAGCAAATAAATGTAAAAATATACACAATTGTGACTTAATCTGGAATATCTTGGAAAGTCATTCTTATTGCATAGGCAAAGAAAGGCCCACAGACAATTCTGAAAGAGCCTTTCAGTGATTGACTGATTTCTTTCAAGCTGTAAATTATTTAAAATGTCTCTTATCCAGAGTGTGGGAGGGTGGTGTTGTTGAGCTTCACATTGTTAGTATTAGGCTTCTTGCCAGTAATGTTGCAAAGGCTATTAGGTCTACTTTGATGCCAAATACTGCAGTAATGGAGTATATGTGTCACAATTACCTCAGAGTAATGAAAATGAAAGTCTAGTAGTTGTGAAAAAACATGTGCACGTGGTCGCAGGTGTTTGATGACAATATTCACGACAGTGGTCTATATCATCATTCACTTGAACAGCTTGATTAAGTCCAATGAGTGCTGTGAACAACTTCACCCTGATGCAAACCGTGTCTGGCGCAGACAGATGAAGTATGCACACCCTCCGGAATATCAGCCCATTAATCCTCTAGGATGAGCTGCCCCGCATTATCGTCCTTTTTAAGTTTACTGAATGTACGTTGGTTACTGACCATCCCACACTCTTTAACATGCATCACTCCTTCTCTCCCCCTCACCAGGAGGCGTGTCTGCAGGGCAACCTAATAGCCAACTGCCTGGAGCAGCTGTCGGACCCCCACCCTCTGCTCCGCCAGTGGGTGGCCATCTGTCTGGGCCGCATCTGGCAGAACTTTGACCCAGCACGCTGGTGCGGGGTTCGGGACAGCGCCCACGAGAAGCTCTACACCCTGCTTTCAGACCCCATCCCCGAGGTGAGAGGGTCAGAGTGCATTTGAAGTCCCACTCTGAAAAAATAATAATTCAAGAGTATATAGTATCTTGCTTTGCAAACGGTTTAATCTCATGGTTAACTAATACAACTTGTTTAAAGTAAAAACCTTGTTAAGATTACACAACAGAAACTCCAGATATTAAGCGTTGAAAACTAAATCTTGACTCAACTAGAATTGAAGGACTTTAGGGGAAATTATATTTCTTAGTTCTTCATATTGCTTCCACTAAGTAAAAATTGTTAGTTCCACTGCGTACCAACGGCTGAACTGCGGCGACAGCAACGTAATTGAAAACGACAGCAGCACTGACTGAAGTTCATCTGTGTTCTTCCGCTGTTCCCTTTAGTGTTCACTTCCTGTCTGTCTTCTTCTGCTGTCCCCTTTAGTGTTTACTTGCTGTCTGTATTCTTCTGCTGTCCCCTTTAGTGTGTACTTCCTGTCTGTATTCTTCTGCTGTCCTCTTTAGTGTTCACTTCTTGTCTGTCTTCCTCTGGTGTTCCCTCCAGTGTTTACTTCCTGTCTGTCTTTTTCTGCTGTCCTCTTTAGTGTTCACTTCTTGTCTGTCTTCCTCTGGTGTTCCCTCCAGTGTTTACTTCCTGTCTATCTTTTTCTGCTGTCCTCTTTAGTGTTTACTTCCTGTCTGTCTTCTTCTGCTGTCCTCTTTAGTGTTCACTTCTTGTCTGTCTTCCTCTGGTGTTCCCTCCAGTGTTTACTTCCTGTCTGTCTTCTTCTGCTGTCCTCTTTAGTGTTCACTTCTTGTCTGTCTTCTTCTGCTGATCCCTTTAGTGTTTACTTTGTAGTCCTTGCTTATTTCTCAATTTTCGCCTCCTCGACTCGTGGCTCCTCCAGTAGTGACCCGGAAATCAATTTCAGCGCGCCATGTTGAAGGACTTCTACTTTCTTTTTCTCCGTTTTTTACTCAGTAATGACATCCCCCCTGGATATTAGGGTACTTGTGTTTTAAATAAAACTGCTTTAATCATGACACAATGTTTACAGTGAAAACAGCAAACAGAGGGACGTGAGCTCATATAGGGGATAGAATGTCCTGATTTCCCCAAGTGGCTAGTTGGAGTGGCCTGCTACCACCCTGCTATCCGTCTTTCTGCGGAGTGATATGACTGCAAATGGTCCCTTGATTAACAACAGTTTGTAAGCAAAAATGAACAACCTCTGGAATTGACCAATCAGAAACAAGTAGTGTGCTTAGCTGTGTTTTAATCTTGTATAAACAACACTGGCACAAGGCTGTATGATAGGCTCCAAGCATATCATTTTTTGGTTTGTATATGTGCAAAGGCTCAGGGTGAAGTTGGATATTCAGTGGGCAAAGTTGCCATGGAAATAAGGTCTCAGTTAAGTCAGGACAAAATACAATATTATATTCAAACCAAGATCAGAAATCCACTCTAAAAACATTTGGAAGATGTTTAGGCATCTCATGTATACACAGATGTTCTGCAACACCTGTTCACACAGAAGATTATGAGACAGTTTTATGAGAGAAGCACACACACACACACACACACACACACAAAATTTGGGTCCAACAATCAGCATCTGACTGTGTGTGGACCAGAGGGACAGCGACACAGAGTTCTTCCTGAAGTTCACACACACACTAGGTGCCCTCACTCACACAGTGCACATATTTGCATGCATACACACACGGAAACATCTGTGTCCAGCAGCAACTTCCTCCATCCCTCTGACAGACAGCTGCTGGGGCCGTATGGTTGAAACAGAGGTCTGCAGACACACACAACACACACACGCATCACACAGAGAAACATGCACGTAACACAAGGCACTTTTGCAACTGTATGTCATTTATTGTACATAAGGTGTATATGTGTGTTTAACTCAAGGTCACTGCGCGTGTGAGTCATCGTAATTCACAGCATCAAATTGTAAAGTAATAGGACATTTACTGATGAATGATTTTATTTAGCATTCTCCTCGGTTGTTGGGTTGAGGCACCTCACACGCTGCAGTATTTCTGTGTGTCTGTGTGTGTGTGTTCCCACAGTGCAGATGAGTGAAGGAGGTGATGAATAGTTGAGAGGAGGAGCAGAGATCTGTGACAAAACAGAGAGTTTAATTCAGTTTAAAAGAGCAATGTCTGAGGGGACTCTGCTATGATACTACTGTTGAGCCATAGCTTGCAAGTCACCACACACACACACACACACACACACACACACACACACACACACACACACACACACACACACACACACACACACACACACACACACACACACTGTAATGAATTGGAAATTGTCAACCTGAATGTCACTGGACACAAAGAAAGGGATAAAAGATTTTAAAATGCTGCTTTCTGCCTGAAATGATAAAAGACATTTAAGAGTTTGTGACAGTTCTAGGCCTGTATATGTTGGCTGTTATGTGTTTATTGCAATAACACTTTTTTTTCAAACCTTGTTGGTCTAGACTTGATGAAACATGAGCTTTAATTGATTTCTATTTTCTGTAAGTGATCCTACCAGTGTGGAATAATTCTCTTTTTCACTTTGACAGTGCTAATAATTGTGAGCAAAGGGATGGCATCACTTGTGCAGGAGTTAGCAAGAATAATATAAACACTTTCCAAACAAACATAAATAATACAATATTAAATTATGAATAAATTTAAAAAAGGTAAGGTCAGACAGGGACTTTTTTCTATTATCTTTTTTCATAGCTTAAGTAATATAATTTAAATAAACCTAAATAATTAAACATTCCACTGTCCATATTCCGAAAAATGACTAGCACAAAAGGAGAGTATGGGATTGAGTCGAACATAGTCTTAAGGAAAGCTGCAGTATCAGGTCTTTCTGCTGAGCTCAGGTGGCTGCAGTCTACACAAATCAAAAGAAAGTCATGTTTTTAAAAGCAAAACACAAAGGCAGCCTCCAGTAATTTAAAGAAACAAGCTAGGATTGACATTTTTATTTTGCTGAAAATGTAGAAACTGACTGAAGACCTGCACAAATTATTAAAATGAAAATAAATAACTGTCCAACAGGCGAGCAATTACACTGTTTTTCAGTATGCCAGACAATCACAGACGTACATATTCCCTATTCCTAAATATTGTAAGTGTTTAAATACAAGGCTTTGAAATACAACATCATAACTGACTACAGCTTCCAACAATACCTTCATTAAAGTCGACACTTTGCAGCATAAATGGTTAGAAAGTCTGTTTGTATTCTGCCTTGGTGAGTTCGACACATTAAGAGGCTTTTCAGTATTATATTCACGTGTTTTCATTTGGATTCAAGTCACAGTGACTATATAAACTTCATTTGTCCCTCCAACTAAATTACAACATGTTGATCTGAAAAGTAACAGCCGATCATTTTCATTTGAGCAAAGCAAACCGTATCAAAGCGACATCTGTGTGCTGTAGAAATCTCTGAAGCTGCGTCAAAACATATTGATGCTTGCATACAAAAACAAGGATGCTTTCTGTTGCTACAACCATCAAATATTAAATATTATTGCATGGATTTGTTCAATTTGTGAACCCAATCTATAATGGAAAATTCTTCTTGTGTGATGGCAAGTTTGAATCAAACATCCAATAATGCATGTGGAGAAAACTTACAGTACATTTTAGTTTTGGTATCCGGTAAAAACAAAATAGCCATTGGGTTTGAAGGCAAAAGGCTCGACAGACTGACTGTAGACAGGTGAAAAATGCAGAGCTGTGCATCAGTGAAGCAAGATCAGACAAACAAAGCTTTAACTCAACAGCTCCAGCCTTATACAGCGCTGCAGGAGTGAGTACCAAAGCCTGAAAATGAGTTAGCATTTACAACTTTCGATCCCCTCGTTTTAAAGTCAATGTGTTTTTTTTAACATGTATTTGGTAAGAAACCTTTTCACGTTTTCTTTGAAATAAAATATGTCAGTAATACCCAACTGGTGAATATATGAAGCTTCTATGTGACATAAAAAAGGTGGTTGCTAACAAGTATCTAAAATTGACGTCAACACGCTGAACATTAGCTTCCTTTAGCTTGGCGCTGGTGTTGTGCAGACTTGTAACCGTGATTTCGTTTTTTATAGCCGAAAGTTAGCTTTTTACCTCCGGCAATTGCATTTCAGCATAATAAATCACAAAGTGGTGTTCATATGAGGAGATTATCCTGCTGAACAAAACGTGAACGTATCATTTAGGTGTGTTAGCCACAAAGCTAATTCTCTGCAATATTCTAAAAATCCAATTAAAAATCCAATTACTCTTTGTTAAGGGAGAGCAAAGCTAATCTCCGGGTTGACCTAAAATGAATCAACACTGTGCCCCTCTGTTGACCCACCAGGAAGTGATGTTGACAGTGTTGTTGTTGTGTGTGTGCCACTGCAGGTGAGGTGTGCGGCCGTCTTTGCTCTCGGGACATTTGTGGGAAACTCTGCTGAGAGGACGGACCACTCCACCACAATCGACCACAACGTGGCCATGATGCTCGCCCAGCTCATCAACGACGGCAGCCCTGTGGTCCGCAAGGTCAGATGCACAAAAACACACAATACAACACACAGAACATATTTGTTACGGAGTTTAACGGATGTTGATATGATAGTTAAGTAGAAACTAAGGTTCCAACCATTTTAAAGGGCCCCTCCACTACAGTGCAGGTAGAACTAGTGACTTAATCCAGTGAGAGGATTTGAAACTGTGTTACATTTTGTAATGGTAAACAGACTGCATTAACAAATCACTTTTCTATTCTGCAGCCCCTCCGATGTTTTAGACATATACAGATCGCACATTCACACACATTCATACAGAGGCAGAGGCTGCCATTTAATTTAAACATTCGCACACCTCTGGGGTATTTTGGGTTTTAGTAGCTTATCTAAGGACAGATCAACATGTTGATTGCAGGAGCTGGGGATCGAACCACCGACCACTCCACACCCTGAGCCATAACCGCCCCTCAAATACATTTCTTTATTTATAATCTATATTATTTATGCCACACAGTTACTACTCATTTGTCACTATTATACTCTGCAAAATCCTGCTTGGCTAAAGGAATTCTAATCAGAAGAAGTGATCTTTATGTTTGCTTTTCTTCCCGTCTGCGTGTGACAGGAGCTGGTGGTAGCGCTGAGTCACCTGGTGGTCCAGTATGAGAGCAACTTCTGCACCGTGGCCCTGCAGTTCATCGAGGAGGAGAAGAACTACACAGTGCCGTCACCAGCCAACACCGCAGGTACTACACACATAGACACACATGCATTCACACACACACACACATTTTCATATTTGCATGTGTTTTCGGCATTTTGATTAGTCCACATAAATTCAAAATAACTTGTTTGTATTAAAGTAATTTGGGATTCACTGTGCCTTCACAATGTTTCTCTCGTGTAAAGTCAATGGGGTAGAATTCTGAACACAGGTTGTCAGTAATTTATTTTTGAATAACTGACTTTATTCAATTTTCAGCGTTATATGTAAAAGAACGGTCCCAGGCACACACACCAAGAAACTCAATTTAGCAGATAAAACTTCTGCCTCTGAACGGTTCCCTTTATCCAAGCTGAGTTAAGGTTTAGGAAATGTAACCCAATATATTCAAAGCGTCACCAAGGCATGTGAATTAATTAATGCGTGTGCTGATGGTAATGGTGTTAAAATGTTTACGCATTTGGGTTGCACAATAAATCAAAAGTTGTATCGAAAGCGCAATTTTTAACAACAGGAAGCACAATCTTTGTTGCAGGCTGCGGGGGAAGAGCTGACTGCAACATGTAATACATGACGAATAAGACAAAAAGGGTGTCACAAAAACCCCCATAAAATAACATGATTGACTTTTGTTTCAGTAATTTAGTTACAAGTTTATTAAATGACATTATGAAATATTTCTGTTAACTTCGGCCCAAGTTACAGCACAGTTGTTGCAACACTATGACCATTGGTATTATCATAGACTCTTTTTTCGGAGGGGGGCCACCATGGTGGTATCAAGAGAACTGTTTACATCGTGAGAGGCGGCACCACGTTTATTCCTATGACAGTAGCTCAGTCGCCCATGAAGCGAAAATGGAGCGACTGTAGATTGAGAAAGTACCCGTACGTGGGCCCATAGGGCATGTGCACTTGAGTTTCCCTTAAGCCCCCCCTCAGATCTCCCGCTTTCGGCTCTGTCAAATGAATGGACAGAGAAAAGGGATTCTGATTTACAGACATCGAATGTAAGTCAATGGGAAAAAATGTTTTTTGGCCCAAATGAGATCATAGACTGGAACGGTACTGTAGACCCACCGTTTGGCCACTAATAAAATTTACTTCAATGGCAGGCGTCCTTTCCCTGGGACTTGGGGGCCACAGAGGGGACCAAGCTCAGTGTTACAGGTACACTGCCCCCCGTTGCCCCCCTTCCTCGAACCACTCACAGAGATATCCCGGCCTTTTTGTATTCCACAGACTAAATGACATGTATTTTTATGTACATATCTTCTTTATTAAAAACGTCAACATTTAACATTTTGTTTTGATGAAAATTACGATCAATAAATGATCAATAACTCCAATATTGAGGAATTATATCACAATAAAATCAAAATATACTAGTACTCAATACTAGTTATTTTTTCCAAGTCGTGCAGACCTATAATGCATACAAAAAAAATAGTTCCTCCCTTAAATGGACCTAGTATGATCAGAGTGTTACTAAGTCTATTATTACTAATATAACTCTTTCCAGAACACAGTGTTTTCACTTGTTTGTGTAAAATCCCGCCTTCTCCTTTCCCACCCAGAGCCCGGTAACCTGACTCCAGTGAGGGACAGCCCGGCCATCCCCCGCCTGCGATCAGTCAACTCCTACACCAATATCCGAGCTGCCACCACCGCCCGCAACCTGAACAAGAGCCTGCAGAACCTCAACCTCAACGAAGAGGGTAGGAGAGGGTGCTGGGAGACAGAGCGACAGAGAGGAGGAGGCAGAAGGGAGGGAGATAAATCAGATGTAGTCGGACTTCAGATTAATCTGTAGGAGGACTGGAGACAAATGAGGTGGTTTAGTCAGCTCAGTGACAGAAATGAATCGAAGGAGAGAGCATTTCATTTGGTTCTCACACTCCTCTGGCTTTTCCTTTATTCTATTATTGACACGAGTCTCAGTAAGCATGAATAAGAGCTTTCACCATCAGCTGAGCGCAGACAACAGTCCCGGTGTTTTCGAAGTATTGCAATCCAGCTCTCACAGGCAAGTAACTGGAAGATTCTTACCATCCTTGTCATGTCTTTCAAATATGTTTTGTGGATAAATGCCAGAATTGGTCCAGGAATATAGTTGATAGCTTTATCAACATTTTGGCTCCCAAGATGTTGCTCGCTCTTTAGTAGGGATTTTTGGCAACATTCCAAAAAGATTCCTACTAATTCTCACTTCAGATGGTAAGACAATCAAGATCTAAACAGTTGATGAGTCTATCCTTTTTTTTACTATAACACTGAAGTAGGACTACCTACTCGCTATTGCTTGTGCCATTTACACAATATAATGCCTAGTAACGAGTACACACACTTTCTATATTTTGTTAAGTATTTCTTAACTAGCAAATGTTTTGAACAGTTTTCAAACTCATGAAATCCCTTGATCAAATTAAGGAATCCTTACAGTTCTTGCTTTACATAAAGTAACACTTCCACACATGTTGGGTCGAACAGCATTACCCATTAAGGAACATTACCTCACATATAATGAGGTATTTTTCAATAACTGATTGAGTCTCCTGAGAAATACTGGGGGGACATTACCAATTGTAGCAGCCCTTATTTGACTGAGTAAATCCTAGTTTTCGCTTCAATATGTCTTGTAGTGTACATTGGTTATGACCCCCCAACAACTCAATGCTGGGTTCTGCTTTCTCCAGTTCCACGTTGATATTTGCCCTTGCTGTCATCGTTCAAACTTCTTTTTTGTCTCACTGGTCCTGTAAGTTTCAGCATTAGTAACTGACTAATTTCAACAACCATATGATGCAGATCCTCTAGTCCAAGCAGTCGTTCTTGCAGGGTATATTTAATCCTAGATTGACCGAAAAGAAAGTCCAGCGCAGAGCTCCCTGACCTGCTGTGGGGCCTGGGAGCTGTCCGTGGTGCTGAACTGCAGGCCTGTTGAGACGGGCTCAAAGAATACACTCGCTTCTCTGAGCAGTGAACATCCGTCACCATGGTTACTGAGGCTCGTTCACTGAGTTGTTGTATAGTATCACGTGGTTTCCCTGTAGATGCCTTACACCTCCAAAGCAATGAGCATTTCTTACTGGAAATGATTTAGTGACAAAGTAATATTTATTTTTCACATTTCTGTCTTTTAAACTCAATCCAAAGGAAACAATCAAGTTTGTGAAAATTAATAAAAACGTTAAGATGTCTTTCCCATGACAGATCTTGATTTTGGAATACTTTTTTTGCCCTTCAACCCCTCAATGCTGGATCGGTATGGTCCTGAGTCTGGCAAACACTTACAGAGGTAGTGAATGTGGAGCATGTGTAGGCGCCAAAATCAGATTCAACCAATCACAGCTGTTTGTTGTCAACCATACTTGAATTATTATCTCGCAAACACAGCTGGCTGTCAGGAAGAGCTCAGGAAACGATAGAATAAATTAAATTAAATTAAATGACACATACTGTATTCAAATCAGGAAATGCTTTTGTTAGAGCAGCATGTTAACAAGCTTTACACGTGAGTACAAATATTATACAATTACAATAAAGTACCTGTAACATAACATAACTTTCTGCAAGAAAATGACTTACAGTTAAAATCTGCACTTTTGAAAGTGTTATATCTGGTGAAATGTTGAAAATAAAGACGTTTTTTCATTAGAAATAACAATGCATCATCTTAATCATCTTAATGGCAAGTAAAGTGACATTTAAACTGTCAGCCTCATCCATGTCCACAGCTTGGTGAACACATGGCCTGCTGTCACTTCCTCCTGTTTGTGTCACTGCTGAGTCAGACAGCTGCAGCTCCCCCCCACTCTATTCTGTCTCCCACTGCCAGTCTGAGTAATGCATGAGCCCATAGTGGGGTTAAATCAGTGGCACTTGGAAAACCGCGTAACCTGCTGCCGACACTGTTTCTAATTCCTCTTTACTCCAGTGTACAGCGGTGTTTATCATCAATAAGCCCCAGGCGTATTTCCACACATAACCAATTTCCATTTGCACATTTCAGCCTGCAGTGAAGAGGCATGACGTGTTTTTGAGGCGGAGTAATGTTTGGTGATCAGGAGAGTTA
This sequence comes from Eleginops maclovinus, assembly GCF_036324505.1. Taxonomy (NCBI): domain Eukaryota; kingdom Metazoa; phylum Chordata; class Actinopteri; order Perciformes; family Eleginopidae; genus Eleginops; species Eleginops maclovinus. Next base: position 24,592,393 of record NC_086353.1, on the reverse strand, counting down.
CAGCAGGAGATGACTGAGCCCGACGCCTGAGATTAAATTAGGGGAAAATGATTGTCGCTATGTAGCCTTCAAGATCCGTTTACTCACCTCACACCTTATTGGATGTACATTTAAATATTGTCTTCAATAATAGCCGTAATAAACGTTATTTACACAGCTCTGTTACAGCAGCTAAAGTGCTTTCTAAACAAAATTAGAGCCTCTTTCTATTTTTCTCGTATTACAGTTATGGTGCGTGTGATACTTCAGCAGATTGGATTAGAGGATAACAGTCATGTATGTGTTTTTCTTTCGTCCAGGTGGACCAACAGCCTTTTCTCCTGGTAACCTGAGCACCAGCAGCAGCGCCAGCAGCACCCTGGGGAGCCCCGACAATGACGAGTACATCCTCTCCTTTGAGACCATCGACAAAATGAGACGGGTGTCCTCCTATTCCTCCCTCAACTCCCTTATAGGTGAGAGCTACACACAAGTACTGCACCTCTACCGCTAGCATGGTAGCATTAGCACTGCCATTCTCAGGCAGGCTCCAGTTTCTCTGGAGGAACTTTAGTCCTTCAGGCCACCCTGATGTCCTTGACCCCAAGTTCAAGTTCCTAACTTTGCATTAGAACATAACATGTTTACAGCGTAAAAAAATGTGGTTTCTATAGCTAATTGCCTTTTTCTTGACAAATTTCCATGTAGGTTTTTAAGTTTTATTGAGGCTTTAAGTATTGTGGGATTGAGGGCGAGTCTCGTTGAGTGACAGGTGAAGCCTTACATTTGGGTTGCATCTGCCTGATTGTTCATTTCGGTGATGGTCTCACGTCCATATTTCATACAGTCTATGAGTTTGTACTGCTTGAACAATGACTTGACCTGCACTTTTTTCTGCACACAAACATGTGAATATTTTTTACAATACAGAGTCCAAATGTATATATACTAGGGGTGGGCGGTATAAACGGTACGCGATATAAATTTGGCCAACGTAGAGATTTTGATTATACCGGCCTATCGCGATAGGTCATTATGTCATCAAAATGCGTCACGCTTACTAGAACCTGCAACAACCACAAGGAGGCCACAGGTGTGGAAAAATGGCTGCGAGGAGTGAGAGTATGGAGGAGGAGGAGGAGGAGGAGGAGGAGGAGGAGGAGGAGGAGGAGAGCTCGTCAAAAAGACCGGTGCAAATTCCATGATATGGTCATGGTTTGGATTTAAAGTATCGGATAGTGAGCAGAAAAACATAATCTGCAAAATATGCCGGGCGACAGTGACAGCAAAGAGAGGTAATACAACCAATCTGTTCTACCACCTGAAATCAAAACACGTTGTAATGTTGTTGCTCAAAAACCAAGTCAGTCTTCGAGTGGGAGGAAAAAAGTTGGCTCTACACGCCAGGTCTCTATCGCCCAGGCATTTTCAAAAGGCACACCATATGATAAAAAAAGCCAGCGGTGGATTGACATTACGAATTCTTTAGCAATATTCTTCTGCAAAGACGTGCCTTTCCAAACCGTGGAGAGAAGCGGCTTTTTAGGCATGGTCAAGACGCTTGATCCACGATACGTGGTACCAAGCCGCTACTACATCTTACGTGTCAGTCCTTGACTTCGCTCTATGAACTATATGCAGGTACTTTTGCTCTCGACAGCCTGGCATGATGCCTGGCCTGACATTTTGCTCTAAAGAACGTCAGGCCCTTTTGTCTTCATACGCTAATGAGCAGCTCTCACAGGAATGAACGAAGCCCCGCCTCCAACGCTTAATCCAGTTCTTATAATACATCCATGGTCCTAGGACATATACCGGACTGCTGTTGGCTCATTTTTGTATGTGTTTTTTTATCTATTGTAAGTCCCTCAATGTTATAAAAGTAGAATGAGAAATTGCTGAAGTAACCCTTTAACAGTCTGGACCTTTTTCTTCCAACGGCTGTGGGGGCGGTGCAGTTGCATATTTTCTTTGTGGTGTACATCCATCAGGCCATTCTCATGAACATAATACTTGGGGGGGTGTGTGTGTGTGTGTGTGTGTGTGTGTGTGTGTGTGTGTGTGTGTGTGTGTGTGTGTGTGTGTGTGTGTGTGTGTGTGTGTGTGTGTGTGTGTGTGTGTGTGTGTGTGTGTGTGTGTGTGTGTGTGTGTGTGTGTGTGTGTGTGTGTGTGTGTGTGTCAGGGGGCCAAAACTGACCAATGAAGCTTTAAACATTTTAAGTTGTTTACTTTGAAACGTCTATATCTTTTATTTATCTTATGGTCATGATATCCTTTTTCCATACTCTATTTGAACAATGTGATGTGTGCATCTCTAGAGACAGGCAGCACTAGTGATGTGATCTTCTCAGCAGACAGTAGTTGGGGCAGTGTTGCATGGTTTGACACAGATACTGCCATCCCACAAACGGAAACTCCCATGAGGAATGAACGTGGAGATAAATGACCAGTAGAAAGTGACGGCACCACAGAGGAAGACCTCAGGCTGAGGGAGAGAAGAAAAGCTCACAGTCCAAGAATAGCACAAGTGTAAAGAAGGTTTGCAGATGTGTAAAGGACTGTGGAGAGGGTTGGGTGGGGGGTAGACCCTGTGAGCCACCTGAGGCTATTAGAGTGCTTTTCCTCGTACACTGAACTCTTTCAACCTTGTTCTCAGGTGATTGGCGGGCTGCACCATGCACCCTGACAGCCAGTTTGTGTGCGAGCAGGAAAACCATTAGCTGACTCCCACCCCCTTGGGAAAAGGAGAAAGTGAAACTAGGGGTTTTCCCTCTTTCTCTTTTTCTCATTTTTTTGGGGATCAAACCTTCCTGTCACGTCCCAGTATGTGATTTTTGCACAGCCTAGTGGAAACTGAGCCAGAAAGGAAATGTAAATTGAGCTCCAGAGAACGGAGAATTTGACTTGGCATAAAGTAGGTGCAGGCGCTATAATGACATTTATTTTTCTTTGCTGTGTTCCTTAAATGAATGCCACATAACATTAGGTGTACCCACATGAAAGACTTTCAGGAAACTAGTTCCACTGCTCTTGAAATAGGCTTTCACGCAGTGTAAACCTGGATAAAGTTGTGCTTATAAGCATAAGGACATATTATTCTTATTTGCAGGTTCATATCAAGTTAATCAAATGTGTTTTTCTGCCTATTTTTTCCCAAACCGTAGATACATTAGGTCATTTTATAATCTTGGAATTATCAACTGATCTAGAATTAATCAAATCTAAACTAAAACTCAACCTTGTGTAGAATTTGTTTTTAAAATGCATATACCATAGGAGTGCAAAGCTTAGGAATTGACTTTTGACGAAAAAAAGAGCCTGGCACTCGCTCTCAGTACCCTTTTATCTGACAAATTGAGCAGTCGATGTTGGGTTAAACCTTTTTCAAGCTGCTTGTGGGCCCTTAGCACTGGCGCAAGGTCCCTGTGTAAACAGGTTAAAAGATATATTGGCCCCTCGCCCACTAGGCTGTGCCCCCGCCACAGCAGAAAAGAGTCCCAGCCTCCCAGGGCTCTTGTTTACGACACTCGATTCGCCGTGTGCTGCATGAATAAACAAGCAGAGCGCAGCAGATGAATGGCTGTTAGTAGCATTAGGAGCAGAAAGGAAAGCTGAAATACATACTAGAGTGCAAATTAGCATCAAATTCCATTGGCAATTATGTCTCTGTAATCTCATTTAACAAAGACTTCACTTGTCTATGTGGACTTTTTTTCTTGTTTACTCATTTGCTTTCTTTTTTCTGTTTGAAGTTTCCTTCCTAACACCCTGGGGACTTTTTTTCTCATCTCGCCTTAAAAATGAATGAACTTGTGTCTGTTGTTTTGGTATACAGCAGCACACTTTCTCAGTTTTCTTTCTCTATGTGTTAACACTGCAAACAACCAACATGAAATGTTGAGAGGTAATGTGGCCTGCGTAGTGAAGCATCTAAACAAATTGCAAATATAAATGCTAAATGCAGCAGCTGCTGGACACTAACTCGCAGGAAGCCAGCAGGATAACACAACAGTGTGGGAGTCGGGTGTAGAGTTGCAGTAGTGATTTATTGATTGTGTTTTAATTTCGTTGTTTGTTTTTGCCTTCCTACTATAACTCATACACACTCTACTACACTGCAACAGCTCCACCAGTATCTCTGTGAGGCTGAAATGGGAAAGAAATTGAGAGATGGATAAAAGTTTGATATAAATGTGTTATGATCTTTAGCAATTACAAGGAACTGGATGTAAATATGGAGATTTTATTGACTGGTATGCACCCATTGACAATGTTAATAAACGTTGAGCAGGAATAAAATCATCATGTTCCACATCATGAACCCTATTCATGTTCAGTTCCTATGTCCTTTAAGGGACCGCCATGCCAACCACCTGCTGCCTGAAACTCACTAACTAGCACTAAATAGTAGAGCTAATGGAATTCCCTAAGTCTTTAGGAAATCAAAATTTGATCAATTGTCATGCTAGATAAAAAGCTAAAGCTTACCAGAACAAATAAGATTCCTCCTGCTGGGAACATGAATGACTAAACTAAATTCTGTTCCAATCCATCCTGTAAACGTTGATATATTTTACTGGATATGAGAGCACTGACCAGCTGATGGGGTTAGTTAAAGTCTAGTCAGTCATCTTCCATACATGTGGAACAGTGAGCCGGTGTAATGTTCCCTTTTTTTGGCAGCATGTTAACTGACAAAAAAAATGGACTCAGACTTGACAGTCGTGCACCAAGTCGTTCAATGTTTTTTTTTTAAGCTCAGCTCAAGGCAATATTTTGGAGTCAATCAGCCTCCATAGTAACACACGCACGGCCCAGCTATCATTCGCCTTCTCGGGCCCTTGAATACTGCACCATGTTCCAGAGTTAGATCAGGGGATCAAGAAAGTCTGGAGATTTTATCCTAAGGGGAATATGAAAGTCTCAACAAAAATGGAGGGCAATCCATCCCAGAGATGTTGAGGTATTCCACTCTTTTATTAAGGTTAGTTATGACTGGACAGCAGAACATGGTGTTCACAGCAGTGGGCGACTCCACTGGTATCAAAAGCAGTCTGTTTATATAGAAGTCTATGAATAAATTACCCGACTTAATTTATTACCTCAGTAAACCTTCCTAATGAGTTTAAGCTCTCAGTGGCTTTTATTAAATGATCTTCAATACAGCATGATTTATAAATAGAGGTCCCACTCAGAAAAGAATCAAAGATAAAGCAGCATATGTTTGGAGTAGAGGCTACCTTGTGATTAACAGCACTTTGACAGTTCTCTCAAATGTGACCATTGTACAGTGTTTTGACTTTAAGTTATTTGTAGCATGTTCTTTGCCTAACAAATTCTGGTGTAGCGTTCAGTTGTACTAAACTCCACCATCCATAGGCAAAAACCAAGATGGCGCCTGCTGAAATGCCCAACTCAAGGCTTTAAAAATTGTAGTTCACAAACCATTTGGAGATATCATGCTGACTACCTCTACTTCTTGTATATTCAGTCGCTCCTGATGGTCAGGCCTGCATGAAATAGTGAAAGCGTGATGTAGTGCCACTAACTATCTTATAAAAGTGAATAAAGTTACAGCATTTTCTGTATCTGCAATGACATTGATATTTTGTCACATCTAAAGCCTCCCCTCACATCTACCTGTGTCAGTTTATTTGAGATACCACTTAAAGAGCATCACAGATATGAATTGCTACTGCTTGCAGTGCTTACCTCCCCCTCCAAAATATATTCAAAACATGCCTTTCTTCTCCACTTTCAAATGTTCTGATGCATTTTTTATGCCTCAACCATTTACAGCTCCAAAATCGTGTTAGAATTATTTTATGTCATCTGCCAGAGTTTAGGAGGTCGTAAACCCCTGATGTTCATTTATACAATAATTGACTGTCTTTACTACTGTACATCCACCACCGTGCACAGATCTCGTGTCAAGTCAGGACAAGCACCCGGTGCAGGGCTGAGCAGTGAGTAATGTCCGCCGTCCCTGCCCCTCATGTGGACTATATAAAAGGTGCAGCGGTAATTTGTGTGCACCCGTAATGTAGCGTGGCGGTTAAATGGGAAAGGACCCATATTTCACATTTATCAACTGGCTGTTTACGGCAGCAGGTAGCGCGCTCGCTAACCATCGCCAATCATATCCTGCCCCTAATCACCTCTTTAACTCCATCACTAGCTCGCTCTTCCTCAGTCACTCTCACCCTCCTTATCTTCTCAATCTTTCCCCCTCACTCTTATCTCGGTTAACTGTTTTTCTCTTCTTTTGTGGATTGTTTTGCCTCTCTGACCATTCTCATAGCACACAAGCTTCTGAATTTCCTTTTTCCTCGATCTTTAAACCTTCTGGCCTCTAAGCTCCTCACCTTTTTTAAGATTTCTTCTTCTGCTTTTGTGTCCTTCAGCATACCCCAGCTGTAGCCCTCCATCCTCTTCCTCCTCTCCTTTCATCTCATATCTTTGAAGCCTGGGACCATTGAACCCTCTCAGCTCTCTCTGGAGAGGAGGCTGAGCTTAGAGAGGGCCCAGGCTTTAGTCATTCCCCGGCCGGATAGAAAAGTTAGGACAGGGAAGCAGTGAGATGATAAAAGGAGGTGGGATAAGAGTCCAGGTTTACAGGACCACCTGCATGGTTAGGAAGATCTGAGGAGAGACGGGAGGAAGCAGAAAAGTGGGGGCGAAATGAGAAATAGCAACTGTTGGAGGCCATCAGCGCTCAGGGTCCCTGTGGCTGAGAGAGGACAGAGTGAAGCTGACAGACAAAGGACATTAGGAGGGAGACACAGCAACAGGGAAGGAAGCTCAAGTGCACTGCAGAGAAAACCTGCTCAAGAAAGTAAAAGCCCAAAGTAAGCGAGGGGCTGTGGAGAAAAGGAGGTTGTTGCTTGCACAAAGAAACTATACGGTGAAATACAAAACTAAAACTATGAAGATGGCCAACAAGTGGTCAGGTCAGGAAAACAAATCATTTCAGAAGAATGATAAACAAACCGGATGAGTGAAATTAAGAAACTTGTTACCTTTAGCTGCAGAAAAAGGGCTTTTCATGTCTGCGTTGTCCGATCTAAGTAATTGCCTTTTTGAAAGGAAAAAGCTTTGATGATGTTAATTGCCTGACATCGGAGGTCATTTTCCCTGTGCCACCTCAACACACCCAACAGCAGGAGAGGAAAATGGCCCGTGGCAGTTAGCATGATGCTAATGAGATGATGTACATGACCACTTAGCTGTTAGCTCTGCTGCTTTCATGAGCTTTGATGGCAGTGATCAGGGTTGCACCAGAGCTAGATGTATTTGCTGCTGGGGTTATTTATCTTCTGCGGGTATTGTCTGAAAAACTTGCACCAGCAAACAGAATTTAATTTGCAGAGAGATTTTAAAACTTCTTTATTTGTGTCTTTTCCAGGTGTTTCCTTCAACAGCGTTTACACTCAGATCTGGAGGGTGCTGCTACATCTTGCTGCTGACCCTTTTCCTGAAGTGTCAGATCTGGCCATGAAGGTCCTCAACAGCATCGCATACAAGGTGCGTTGTGTTCTTTAAAGTCACTAGACCTTGTTTCTTGGGATTTCATATCTTTTAAAAGTCATAGCTGAGCTTATTTTAAATCAGGATGTTGTGCACTCTTAGTGGATGTTTTAAAGATAAAATGTTTGACCGCCATACTCATCAGTCAATCATTTTTTGGGTGAGTATCAACACATTTTTTAGACTGAAACGTAACTGGCGTATAATAATTGATTTTTGTCCCTGTATCCATACGTCAACTCTTTTCACCACATGGTTATGTGGTGAACAACATGTTTCCAGCACACACACACACACACACACACACCCCATCCTTCCCGTGGCATTTTCTTCCTCCAAAGGGTCGTTACTTTTTTGCAAATGCAATTAAGGGCCAATGACTCCCCCAGGCTTGGCAGAGCAAAGAGACTGCTGTAACTTAAGGAGCCGTAATAACCACAGTAGTCCACCACCCATCCCAACCCTCAGGCAGAGTCTTGCGTTTCCTACCACCAACACCAATTTACCCCTCACAGCGGCACCTCTGCAATAAGACTCAGACTGGACCGCAATAAAAAGCAACAGGACTTGATTTACAATCAAAGGCAATAAGACTTCTGTTCTACCAGCTAGAGCTCTGTGCTGATTGTATAACCGCAGAACACACTATTTTGTACCTGTAGACCTGGAGTCAACTGAGCAGGCAGTGGTGTCATATTTATCAGAAAATGTCTTCCCCAACAGAGGGCGTAAACAGAAATAGACAGAATTCAATCCACAGCAACCCCTGAACCATCTTCACACATCTCTTAATTGTAAGAGCTGAAGATTTAAGACTTAAATCACATTGCAAGTCAGACTCGATTGATAACAAATATTACTTACTTAAAACCTGAAAGCAAAGACATCAAATTCCTAAGTGTTAAACCTGATAAAGATGAATACAGCGACATGGTACTTTCTATTACCGTACAGCTGGGGTATTTAATCTGTCAGAATCACTTACATAAATCACGTTTGTACTCAGATTTTCATTTTAATGTTAATCATCATCATTCATAGACTTCGAACACTTGCAGATGGCCTGCAATTGACTTTGACTAACTCTTAAGGACTTGCGACTTAACTAGGACTTGTCTACATTGATTTGAGACCGAAATTCAATTAGAGAAGACTTTATTGAACAGGTCTGGAGTGATCAAAAACTTGTCTTGTTTTCGTTGATTTGACATCTTTCCTTAACTTGTTTTTTTTCTTCATTGACTTGTACTTATTTTCTTAGACTTTGGACTTAACTTGAACTTTTTTTCTTTATGTTAAGTCTTGTACTTGTCTTATTTGACTTGATAATGAATCTGCAACATTACTTTTGACTTAAAGGTCTCCTATTATGCTATATTTGAACAATATATTGTAGGGCCATATCTATACAAAACATGTCTGTGAAGTGTTTTGCTCAAAATAGCAAACAGATCCCCCATTGTAGCATGCCTCATCCCCCTCTATTTCAGCCCTGTTCCTGAAGTGCTGATTCTGTGACTGTAGCTTTAAATCTGAGCTGAGCTGAAGCTGGCCACGCCCCTTTGGAGCTGCTGCTGGCCACGCGCCTTTGGAGCGCATGCAGCTCTCTCTCCTCTGTGAGAGTTTTCTACCTTGAGAAACTCAGCTAAACGCTGCTATGATTAAACACCATATGATGTTCCAAACCACATCCAGCATTATTTCTGAAACACTTCTCAGAGTTTACCACTAGAACAGAGACATTATATGTATTATACAAACAACAACTCTAGGTCCCTCCTGCAGACATCCTGCTGAACACACAGACACGCAACTGTATATGGAGGACGATAGGTTGGGAAGTGTCACGTGGGCGGGACGTTGCCAGAAGTTCAATGTACAGCCAGCCTACATTTCGGTTATGACGTCATATCGGCAGCAATGACCGGGGACGCATATTTATAAAAAACATCGAAAAGTGCATGTTCCATGTTAGGAGACTTTAAGACTTCACCTGTAGGTGTCTCCTCTGATGTGAGGCTTGACTTTTACTTGTCTTATTTGACCTGATAATTGACCTGTACTTTTTAAAACTTCCGGATTAGGTGGACAGTTTTTTGTTTTTTTTTCTTATATGAGACTTTTCTCAATGTAAAGTTATTAGTTTGTGCAAAATGTGTTCTGAACTGACATAATCTGACTGGGATGAGATCACACATTCATGGACTCCGGTTTTACATCATAGTCTGGTTTGTAACAAAGTTTTCTTTTTATATTTTTATGGCATGATTACGGTGAAGAGAATTTCGACTTCTTGAGTAATTCTAAGAAGTCGAACTTAAGATGGTGTGCATTCATATCACTCCCCAGAGAGAAGTCTGGTCAGTTCAACGTCAGCTGTGGCGAAATAACAGATGAGTTTTCCGTCTGACGCTCTTATCAGAAAACACAATGGAATACTTTTTATATATCCATTTTTGTATCTTTTGAGAACAGTGTGACATTTAAAAAGAATGACAATCCTAACACCTTTTTAAAGGCCTTCCTTTCTGAAGCTAATGAGTTATCATAGATGGAGCACACATTATTTCTTGCACAGAGCAGAGACAGTTTAATCAGAGCACATCCATCTCAAGTTCACAAGTGTTAACATCAGCCTAACTGGGAAATCCAGCTCTTTTAATTAGGTTTTTAAATGTCAAATGTTATTGATTTGGTACAAAATGAACAAGGTCAGCAGCTAATTAAAATTGACTTGCTCCTCAGATGATGAGAGCATTAAATGATTTTTAATAGCCAGCTCTTGGTGCATGATTCTGGGGTGAAAAGCCTTGGGTCTTTTATTCTATCCTGTCTCATGTGTGCATCTTTAGTAAGTTTGGCTTGCTGGAAAAAAGAAGCTCTATTTACTTTTAAAAATGTTCGAATTTCATTTAATTTGACAAATACGGTGGCTGATAAGTGTAAATGCGTTTCAACACCCCAAAATAGAACAGAAACGCACAGCGAAATAAAGAAACATGTTCACCAACTGGACGAAACAACTGCAGCGTTTACTTAAAGCGCTGCATAAAAAAAACGCTGGAAATACAATAAAGGCTGCAAGAAGCTCAAACCACAACGGAAACAGGGACACTAAAAAGTGCTGGGACCGGAGCACTTGGTGACGTTCGCTCATCGCTGTCGGCAGAGTTAATCTGTTTCATAAGTGTTAGTGTCAGTTTATTTGAAATGACTACGTTAGCTAGCTAGCTTATAGCAGATCTGCAAAAATATTGGAAGCAATCATGCCAGCACATTGTTACACTAAGCCAATAATAACTACATTTTAGGTTTCCAGTGGTCACCCAGCTGCTTGCATCACTTTTTATTGTCCTTGTTTCTGTTTAGTTTTGAGCTTTTTGCAGTGTATTGTTTATGCAGCCTTTTTAGTAAACGATGCACATGTTTGTCAAGTTGGTGAAGATGTTTCTCCACATTTGTGTTCTTTTTATTTGCACTGTTTTTGAAAGTGCAACACGTTTCTCCTAATGGAAATGTTTTGGTTCACGATGCGTGTTTGCACCTGTTGGCCCCCGTAGAGACTATCCTTAAACGTTTGGATGTACCTTGGGAAGAGTTTAATCTCTTCCTCTCTTTATTCTTGACATCATTTGTTGACTTGACGAGAATTTGAGTGGTCATAACATGAGAGGAGATGATGACTTAAGAGATTTGAATCCCCCACCTGATGCAGCAGATATTTCCTCTCACACACTTACCCCATGACACTCAACTTGACCAATTCCCTCTCAACTTCACCTCTTCCATGTCATCATCATACCTTAAGGTGCTGTTTGGCACTTTCTCTACCAGTTCAACATTTCAGAAGCACCTTCAATAATTAAACAGAACATTCAGAGGTTTTTCTGGGCCGTCAAAAGCTCTCACCCTTGCAGAGCCTTTGCTAATAGTGCCATTCACAAACTGTTTTTTTTTCACAGTTGAATAACTTTCCAGCCAATTACTGATGAGGAAGTGGGTTGAAACAGCAGAGTGTGGAGAGAGGCAGCTGTTAGAACCCATTACGCCACTCTCCTGCTAATGCGGGAGTTTTGCATATCGCATTTTCTGGAAAGCTAGTCAGCAGATAAGGCGTGTGGTTTCCTGCATTAGCATGTTTTTTTACAACATGTTGATGATCTGCAAATATGAATGAATAATCCATGAAGTTAAATGAGTCAACTGATGAGCTCGCAAGTTTACATTTCTACCAGCATCTGGTCAAAGGTGTCTATAATGTTGTGTTTCTTACAGAGATAGTTTGGATGTTTTCTAAGTGGGGTTATATGAGTAACTTATCCATAGTCAGTGTATTTCCTGCTGTAGATGTAGGAATACCAGCACAGTAGCTCCTTAAAGTACCACTTTGGACGGAACAGCAGCAACATTTATTTTAGACACCTAAAAGTTAACACGTCTTATTAAAACTAAACAATATTTAGCATATTGAACCACTTTACCTCAAAGCCACCGGACTCCATTAAGAGTAATTTTACTAGGGCTGCACCATTATTTGAAATGTGGGACTATATCCAAATGGAAGTAAGTGCAATACTTGGTAAAAGCCAAATACCTGAATAAAGTATAGTGTACCTGCAATTCAAGGCCGACAAACTTTCTGTAGACTTACATAAAAAAAAAACGTATTTGGGACGGATCCTCTTAAAAAAATTGATTTTAATTTTAATATTTGTTTCAATGATAATATGAATATTTCAAAAAAGATTATTCCGTGATATTGCAAATCATATTGCAGCTGCAACATCAGTCAAAATAATCACATCAGGGTAGTTTTTATGACTCATGTAGCCCCCAAATTTTACCTCTCAAAACACTGTGTAATTTGTCTTCCCCAATGACAGATGTTCTGCACGGTCAAATTACCTATTTGTCAATAGAACCTGATGGCTTTGGAAATAGCCTTGGTTTGTCCAGAGAAAGGACAGCTAGGTAAAGTGGTGGGCCTTTCTTTCAGGTGGCTGATGCCTACTCTGCAGCAGTACATTGCTTAACCCTGTGCAAATACTATCTGCTTCCTGAACTACGAACACTGTTCTTAGTGGCCAAACGGTGGTACTACAACGTGTGTGTGTGAGGTCATTCAGCCAATACAAATGTTTCTTTGACTTACAATGGGAAAGAGATGTCTGTAAGTCAATGAATATTTGTTTTAATGTAAAGCAACTACCCATTAGGAACACTTCTGTAGCCCTTATTTGAATCAGTGGGTAATGTGCTGAAAGCCAAATCTAGAGTTATTTTGTCTCTCCATTCATTTGCCTAACCCGAGACTTCTTTATACAAGAAAGGTGTCCGCCTCCGTCTGCTGCCAAACATCTAAACTATCCTTTTAAGGCATGAAATACTGGATATAAGGTTGTTAATGGATGCACTCTGACATGCAATGCAGGAGAGGCTGGAAGACCTCTGATCTACCCTGTTGCCTGTGTTTTTTTGTTTTTTTAAGATCTTTTTTTTGAGCGTTTACTGGTTTAAAGCTGCACATGCACATGCAACCTTCAGCAGGATTAAAGCTGCAGTGTGAAGTTCAGTTTTGCTGTTTAATTATCATATCAATTTCCTTGCATGATTCTTTGTCAGCCATTCACACAGGCAGCTACCCATCACCTTTCTGTCCAGAAATCATCAAGCTGCCTCTATGTCCCTTTCACCATATTGATCTTGTGTTTGCTTGAGTAGAAAAGCTACTTAGATTAGTGATTGAGCTATTTCCATAATAGCCTTTCCAGCCTGTTTTACTGCCCTTTTTTTTACATTTTAAATTGCCTTTTAATGAAGCAGTAACAGCCAACCCTAGTAACTGATGCCTTCTCCCCGCCACAAATGCAAAAAAGTTGATATAATGTGTGTAAACTTTGCATTAAAAACTTTTCTCTCTCCCCCTCAGCCTTTTAGGCAAACAACAGATACTCGGTGCACTCGTGTAATTAGCATAGAAATGAAATCCGAGGTAGTAAAATGTGTTTGCCTTTGTTAACTAGATTTACTGCGCTTTTCTCTCCACCTGGCTCGAGTAAACAACATCTCTGCTATTCATCAATGATGCTTTGCCTCTATTGTCTTTATTAGGTTTACTCCTCTTCTGTGAGCAGCGGTTATACAACTCACAATAAGAGGTTACACTGCCTGCTCCGTTTGATGACATAAAGTTGGGGGATTTTGGGCAAACGCTTCACAATTTGAATCCATTACGGCGCAGTGTGGTACCAATAGTTTTCTTGGTGACTGTGGTCCCAGCTGCCTTCAGATCATTAACAAGTCCCTCCTGTGTAGTTCTTGGCTGACCCCTCACCTTTGATCATTGATGCCCCAAGAGGCAAGACCTTAGATCGTGAAGCCCCAGTTTGAGGGCGATTGATGTTTCATTTTGTGCTTCCTCCATCTTCTAATAATCCAACCAGTTTTCTCTCTCTCACCAAGCTGCTTGCTGGAGGTCTTGTCTTCTATTAGTCTTGTGCTGGTCTACAATCTGGTCCCTGCTGTCCTTGGACATTAGTTCCACCATGATCACAAGACCTGTCTCTGGTCTGTCCCTCGGTGAGAGGTTGTAATCTGTTTTATTGACTGTGGACAGGTGTCTTTTATACTGGTAAAGAGTTGATATCAGGAGTACTTTCTGAAAGCTAGAAGACTTATTTAACCGCTCCGTGGGAGCCAGAATTCTTGTTGGTTGCAAGGGGATCAAATACTTATTTCCCCCGATGAAACGCAAATCAATTTATATCTTTTTTTTTTTTTTTACATTTTTGATATTCTGTCTTTCACTGTTAAAATAAACCTACCATTAAAAAATATAGACTTTGTAAGTAGGCAAACTTACAAAATCGGCAGGGGATCAAATACTTATTTCTTTCACTGTAACTTTTAAAATGGACTTCCAGAACAGGTAATGTTCGAGATCAACTCAAACAAATGCACTGGCTGCTGACCAATCAGAACATTGAATAATATTACACTAATATGAAGAAGATTAAGACTATGAAGTCATATTTCAGACTAAGGGAAACACAGTTCAACCTGCCAAATGCAGAAAGGACAGCTGGCAATACATCACGTAATAAGAGAATGATGTGAATAAACTGCCCATACAGGAAAGATTTGACTATAATTACATGTTCAGTTAGCACGCTCACTTACATATCTTATGATCATAGAAATCACAGCAATGCATACACATCATTCATATCACATCATTGTTTATCATATAGTCACTTATCTGTGTCAGCGTATAGAGCTGCATGATGCCGAGCACAGGGTCGTAGACTGTTTGCACTGTAAGTGCTATTTTGCTACAGCTAAATCACTTTTATATATGCTGAGAGGGATTATTAGAGAACTGTTTACTAAAGCACACACTTAGTCTAGTATATTCCAAAAGAATGCTCATTAAATCGACCAAACTCTTCAATGTCACTAAAATCGGATCCACTTGTGTCTTAGATGGGCAGCAATATCCTTAACGTGTCATGTAAGCAGTCACACAGTTGGAAATGTTTTTAGTCGTATGTTCTTCCTGCACTCAGCAGCTGCATGATGTAACTCACACATGTACATGATTTTAGTTATTTACACATTCCTCTAATATTATATTCAACTTTTCCTCTTTGAAATATGATGCTCTCCTGACAGTATGCTTCTTCATATTTGTGATTGGTTTAAATGTTGCTAACCCCGCCTCTTTCATGTAAATGTGCGCATAACCTGAATTATAAACCCTAGGTTGACTCGTAGGACTTTTTAGCGGGATTACATTTGTTAGGGAGATTTAAGCCAGAGAACACACAGATATCCAGGGTGTGTTGAACTGGTTTCAGACCACAGGTGTGTCTCGTGAGAACTAAAACACAATTTCTTTGTCCACAGGCGACCATGAACGCTCGGCCCCAGAGGATCCTGGACTCTGGCTCACTCACCCAGTCGGCGCCAGCCAGCCCCACCAGCAAGGGCACACACATCCACCAGGCCGGGTGAGAGAACATCAAACACACACACACACACACACACACACACACACACACACACACACACACACACACACACACACACACACACACACACACACACACACACACACACACACACACACACACACACACACAGAAACATTAGTAAAGCCTGTAACATATGCCACATGACACAGAGTGAGGAACCTACATTTGGAGAATACTAAAACCACTTCAAATGTCTGATTTTAGTTTTCATGCAAATACTAGTGCGTAGCTCAAGACTGCTGACAAAGCAAGGAGCCACACACACAGGAAACATTTCATTTCATAAGATATTTTGTGATGTGTATCTGTGCCTGAACAAGAGTTTGTACAAACCTCCGACAGGAAAACATTATGCAAGTAATGACATAATAATGAAGTTTAAACCCTGGATATAAATATTATATGATGAATATGAAATATAAAACCGAGTCGGTTTCCATATTTGTTTCTCTTGACACTAAAGCTACACTCAGACTCAGAAGTCCTTCATTTGTCCCACAGCGGGGACGTTTACAGCGTCACATTAAAGGGACAATGCAGATTAAAATGCTAGATAAAATCAGTAAACTAACATATTAAATAAAAAAGGAAAACACGCATGAATAAAATGAGTAGATGTCTTCATCCAAGGATAGCTTCAGACGAGGTTATCTTCTGGCTTAAAATATGCAAAAAAAAGCTGTTCACTAACTAGTTCCTTTTAAAAGCGTCACTTTATAGTCGATCTATGAGAGGTAAATATTATCAGCTGAGGGAATAAGTTATATATTTAAAGTTGTGGAACACTAACGTCACATTTATGTCCCCGATAAAATTCCTACAGTTACAGCAGTCTTATCAGTGATGCAGAACATCAGAACAATATATCATTCATCATTATGAAATTCACCTGCAGATGAAATTTGGTATAATTCCTTCAAACCATAATTTCACCGCTTGGAATATGCCTTACTGACTCATCCCTATTTGCTAAAGGCTGTTTTGCACTTCATATCCAACTTAAATGCAATTTTAAACATCTATAGATGAAATCTGCTGCATCCTGCTTAAAGATTAAGAGCTGTTGGATGCGCAGTTCTCAGATTATAAATAAACAGGAGTCACATTGAGTGGTAAACTTATTAGTCATGATATTACAGGATTATTACAGTTCTTCCAATATTACTCTCTTATCTGAAGAAACAGGTTGGCTTACTCTGGGGTTTTTTGGTATTCTTATAAGGCTTATAAGTAGACGAGAGACCGATCGCTTTCATGCAGTTCATGAGTCAAATGACACTCCAAACGCCCTGTTTATGTGAGCGTGCACTGAGTTCACAAAGATAGCAGCTTCCAGGTACCCAGTGTCTCTGATCAGGAGTTTTAGGGTACGGTCGAATTGTCCAAAAACCAGCTCCTATCTTCTAATCCTATCTACTATTCCGTGACCTTTGCGTGAAATATCACAGGGTTAAGGAGTAGGAGAATTCAAAAGGACTTAGGAAAAGACGACCAGGCTTCAAGAGAATCCGACTGCACTTACACTATCCAATGTATTTAGGATGCACCAGTGGACATTATTAATGTGCGTCTGCTGTGGGGAACTACAGTTCTCTGTACAGGACTACTGAAAGCACATCTACGCTGCACCGTGCTCTCTGATGGTGCTGTTTAAGCTTTATGAACGAGGACAACAGAGAACATATATTCTCCTTTAGGTTGGAGTTGTACGGAAATAAAAAAAGGAAAGTGAAACTGATGCCTGTGTCAAACACTGTGAAATGTGGACTTTATTTGATCATTTAAGTAAAGAAGTTCATATTTCTCCTTTTGGTTAATATAGAGCTGAACGTTCAAAACAAAGCACTAAAGCAAGTTAAGGCATAAGTTTTAAACTGCTTAATAAGCACCATAACTTTCATGATACACATTTCTCGGTCACGATCTGTCGGCCAAATGTTGTGTTATGGTAAAAGTTGCGACCGCAAGGCATTGTGGGACAGCAATTTCTCTTTTCCTTTCCTAAAGTAAGGTCCAGTGTTTCCTAAGCTAAAGGGGGTTATGAAAGAAGTGTTACAGCTCCTTTCCTATCATCTAGAGAATTCCAACAGCTCTTATCATTTTGCTCCATTAGGAACCTTCCTAAGCTAAACTGACTATTCCACCGCAACCTTGGATTTGTTGAGCCAGCCTACTCAAAGAAATAGTCCCTGGTCTTCTCAGTTCTAAATTTGACCAAAAATTAGCAATAATGCATAATGCTAGAGAGAAGTTAGCATTAGACAATGAAAGGTGAGGTTGATGAGCTCTAACTTCCTGTCTCTGCTTCTCCAGTGGCTCCCCCCCCATGCCCAGCACCAGCAGCTCCAGTCTGACCAACGATGTGCCCAAACCCCCGGCCAGGGAGCAGCCGGCCACACGGCCTCCCTACACCCCCACGCTGGGAGGACAGGCACCCCACTCCCACCAGTTCCCCCGCACTCGCAAGATGTTTGACAAGGGACCCGAGCAGGTAAAGGATCAGCTGCCGCACCAGTCTGTGAGGGGAGGGGGGTATTTTTTTTCTATAGTTTAACTCTTTGAACTGCGTGAAAAATGTTGTATGTGTGTGTGTGTGTGTGTGTGTGTAGGGAGGGGAAGATGGTGACGAGCCGTGCGGCCACAGGAACTACATCAGCGCCTCTCTGCAGACGGGCCTGTGTGATTGGAGCGCCAAGTACTTTGCTCAGCCCGTCATGAAGGTACTCCTGTCTCCTCTTGTCTTCTTTTTCACTCTATCCCATCAGTGTGGATGTGTGTGTTTATATTCAGCAAGAAGCCATAAGTCCTGCTTCTCTCACATGCTTAAAGGAACATTTGTGGGGGGGGGGCTGGTGCTCAGGAGTTAGATGGTAATCCTACAATCAGAGGGCTGATTGTGACCAGTGATGGGCAAGTTACTTCCAAAATGTGATACAGTACATATTACTTATTACTGTCTTTTTAAAATAAAATGTTACATCACATTATTTCTGTCTCTGAACTGTAATGCGTTACACTACTTTTGCTTTACTTTGAGTTACTTTCACCAAAATAACCGCAAAAGTAGGGCTTTAAATGCTAAAATGTATTTATTGCAGCTCATTAATTAAAGCTATCTATGGCAGTATGCTGAAAATTAAACTTGTGCTCCGTTTAAGTGGGCTGAATAATATGTGATACCGGTAACATGACGTCTCTGTGTGTTATTAATAACATGTTAGTGGAGCCTCTGCACGGCCCTGTGACCTGCTGTATATGAACGAGTCTCTATGGCAGCGTTAGCTCACCTTGTCATTGGTGTGTTAACGGGGATTTGGCTGACAAGCTTTCTAAAAGCCGGCGATTAAACAGAGGACAGAGGCTGCATATCTTCAACACTCTGCACCGAGTCTCTGAACTTCTCGGGGTTCAAGCAGCAGACCAGAGAGAGTTACCTTCTGTTGCTTTGGGCTGCCAGCTCTCCTGTCTTCTTCTTTTCTTTTCTCCGAGTCTGCAGCTCTGAATCGTTAATCTGTTTAGCCCTCTTAACCAATTAGTAAACAGGCTTAAAACACCACATAATTTCGGGTTAAAAAAGGTACTATATAAAATGCATTTGCAGTCCAGCTTACTGCTTTGATGAAATGCAGACCTTTCTACACACGATAGAGCTGACCAAAAAGATTCCCTCTTACTTTAATCAATCATTATAAAACAGTATTTTTTGTTTTCCTCCATCATAAAATCTAGTGATTCAAAAGCAGCTTAGATTGGTTGCTAAGCAACAAAGAACCACTATGACAGGTTTTCAGTCTCCACATCAATATTGATATGGAGAGGTGTCGTAGGTCCACGTTTGTGAGGCATTTTACAAGCAGCAGCTTCAGCATAGCCCGAGCCGTCTGAGGACAGGAGCTGTGTGATGGGAAGTCTTTTAGAGAGTAATGAAGTCCTGTGGACCCGTCCCACCGTGAGGAAGCACCTGCTGCTAGAGCAACACGCTTTCCTGAATAACTGAGCGCTCTCTGCTCCATAACGCAACATCCTCCTGAGGAAAGTGTACAATTAAAAGATGAGCTTTTGACCGTGCACAGTCGTCGCTGCCGAATTTTGTAAAATTAAATTAGGCTTCTGTCTGTTTGAGCAGCCTCAACATGGGGGGGGGGGGTAAAACAAATCAGCACATTATATCGAGGTTAAACGAAGAAGAAGGGAATTATTTAGGAAAGACTTAATAATGAGGGTCAGCTAAAAAGATATTTGAGAGGAGAATAGTATGAGAAATTCATGTGAGCACAAGCGAGAGCAGCTGACACAGAGAGAAAAGTAGATTTACTTGTAATTAAATATTAAGAACGCAGAGACATTAAGGGCAAGAAGAGGGGTGGAGGATGTAGAGAGAACGCAGACAAAAAGACAAAGTAATACATGAAAATAAGATGAAAAGGAGAGAACACATGGAGGGGAGAGAGGGGGAAGGACAGAAGAGGTGTTGAAAGTAAAGAAGAAAGAGAAAGTGTTTGAGCGGGGCGAGTCAAAGGAAGATGGAGCCATAAGTGGCAACAAAAGGTGATAAAAGCAGAGCAATGATTGGCTGGGAAGAGTAAGTGAAAGAGGGGAGGAAGAGTTTGCCGTTGCGCGAATTCACCAGTTCAAGTCCCCGAAAGACCATGTGCTACCGAGGTGTCCCTCAGCAAGGCTCCGTTTCCTACACTGCTCCCTGGGCGCCATACATTTGGCAGCACACTGCTCCTAACACTAGGATGGGTCAAATGCAGAATGTGAATGTCCCATCTGTGGGACCATAACCTTTCATTTGGATGATAAAGTAGTTCATAAACTGTTTGCAAGAACCCGCCCATCCTGCCAAATCTTGTGCCCATTGGCCGTCAACTCTAAGTTCAATGATTTCAGCCGGATGTATGGTGGCCAGCAGGTGCAAATGCGTTAAACCAAGCCCCAGGCTGTGCTCCAGACATTGATGCACATTTTTGGTCACGGTGGGACTATAAAATCTGTGTCAGTCCATGACTTCATTGGGCCCAAAAGAGACATTCAGGAAAGAGGTCTGTAAATCAGCGGATATTTTTAACTAAAGCAACTCCCCAGTCTGAACACATTCATAGCCCTTATTATAATCATTGGGGTCTTTAAAGTTGTAAAATGCGCTAAAAGTCAAATCCAGAGTTATTTTCTCTTTCCGTTCATCTGACTGAGCCAAGACCGGGAGATAGGAGGCGGGGCTTAAGGAAAACTGCATTAACAAAAGGCTGAAAACCATAGACTGTATATATAGATGGACAGAGTGGCTCCATTCAGCTGTGTTCTATAGAATTGAAGCAACCGAGGCGACGCCATCTTTGAAAATTTGGAGCCAGTTCGAAGTACGCTTGCGCAGTAGAATCTGAAGCATGCGCAGTGAAGAGGAGGTCGCGATCAGACCCGCCCACTCATCGAGTGAAACACGCCCCTTATCGAGTGAAACACGCCCCCTTCTCCGTCCGTTCCCCACCACACACACAGGCCGAGTCCGACTCTCTGGGGCTAAACTGGCTGAAACTACAGTGCCCAGTTCGGTCTGGGTATTTGGATTTTCTCCGGTAAGTGTAACGTATGTAAAACAAACCTCTTGTCTGTGTTTGTGAAATACACCTCAGACAGCTTATATTTTTTGATTGTAGACACCAGTTTACCAGCTAATAACTTAATTGTACACGTACACGTACACGGCTTCGTCTAAGAACTAGCCTATCACACCATCGTTACATAAAATAAACTGACAATATACTGACAATGATTAGACTAGTTCTATCTTTAAATTAATAATGCATAGTACCGCTGAATGCTGAGGTAAATTAACCTGGTAACGTAACGTAACAGATTGCCAACTAGATCGCTATTCCTGGCACAATGTCAAATAAGATACATAAATAATAACAATAATAACCATCCTTCTACCTAATGTCACTAAGAATAATGTTATTTGTTAATTTCACCTCATGTATTTCACAGAGCACGTCAAACACCCTCATCGCAAAGCCAGCTGTGACAGCTGTCATTAAATATTCAGCCTAGAATATTTAAACGTTAACGTTAACTTTTTTCTCATTAGAAATCTCGATGTTTCGAGCGTCTTCAACATACAAATCTATCTGTTTTTCGTTGGTATATGACCATAATCCTTTCAAGGATGTCAGAAAATCTATAGATTACTGTCAAATTAAGTTAACTTTCTAACGTTAGCGGCTAAGCTATCGCTACCGTCATTTTAATGAGTTCGCTAGCTAATATTAAGTTAATATTCACTTACCGAAAAAACTGCACAGAGCTCCCCTGAGATGGCCTGTTAGTACAATCAACAGCACAACACGACATGACTGTCAATATATAAATGTAAAGTAATAACAGCAAATAAAACAAATATGAGTTGCCTGACAAAAGAACACCACTACAGCCGAGCCTACAGCTACTCTGAATGAAATGAAATGTTGAAGGAGGTTGCAAGCGGCTGCACTGTCAATCAAAGTGTAACCACGCCCCTTTTATATTTATTAAAATAACATTAAAGAAAATAATTTCTCGGGAAAAAGAAAAATGGTGTGATGTGAAGCACCTTGAAAGCTATTTTTTCGAATAAAAAGTTGTGGATGCAAAATTTGTTTTAGGTGAGAAAAGTGACATAGAAAGTTGGTTACTTGCCCATTGAAAATACATGGGAATGGGCGGAGCTACGCATTGTACTGCAGCCAGCCACCAGGGGGCTCTGGACTAGCGCTTGCTTCACTTTTAACGGACGAACCTCTGTCCATCAATATATACAGTCTATGCTGAAAACACAAACAGCAAAGAAGCTCAAAACACAACGGAAACAGGGACAATGAAAATGACGCACACAACTGGGACTGGACTGCTGGCTGATGTTAGGTGATTTTAAGTAGGCTAACTATTAAAAAAGCTTCCAGGTGCAGCCAAAAATATTTTTTTTAAAAAGGGCCGTCGGGACCTCGTCTTGGGTTATGCATTTACATACATTGAAATTCTGAGTTTTAGGTATTAACCAGTGTTGGGTGTAAGGCGTTACAAAAGTAGCGGAGTTACAGTAATGTATTACTTTTTGCTGTATCGCAGTAATAAAATGCATTACTTCTGAAATGTGGGTAATATAATACCCGTTACAATTCTCAGTAACGCACTTACAACACATTTTAACCCGAAATGATGTGGTGTTTTGTTTCTAGGAAATCACAAACATCGCGAGACATTCCGACACCAGAGAAATAATAGTTCAGGTAGAAAAGTAACTCAGTAAGTCTGTTTACTATTGGTTAAGAGGGCTAAACAGTTTCACAATGCAGAGCTGCAGGCTCGGAGAAAAGAACAGAAGAAGACAGGAGAGCTGGCAGGCCGAAGCAACAGAAGGTAACTCTCTGGTCTGCTGCTTGAACCCCGAGAAGTTCAGAGACTCGGTGTCGAGTGTTGAAGATCCGCAGCCTCTGTCCTCAGTGGAATCGCCGGCTTTTAGAAAGCTTGTCAGCCAAATCCCCGTTAACACACCAATGACAAGGTGAGCTAACGTTGCCATAGAGACTCATTGATATACAGCAGGCTACAGGGCCGTGCAGAGGCTCCACTAACATGTTATTAATAACACACAGAGACGTGTATCACATATTATTCAGCCCACTTAAACGGAGCACGAGTTTAATTTCTAGCTCTTTCCCTAATGTTCAGCATGTACTGCCAGATAGATAGATAGCTTTAATTAATGAGCTGCAATAAATACATTTTAGCATAAAGCCCTACTTTTGCTGTTATTTTGGTGAAAGTAACACAAACGTAGTGTAACGCATTACAGTTCAGAGACAGTAATAATGTAATGTAACCTTATTACTTTAAGAAGACAGTAATAAGTAATATGTACTGTATCACATTTTGGAAGTAACTTGCCCAACACGGCTCTTAATATACAGTGTACTCTGGAATTTACTCTATATCCACAAAATCTGAAGCTCTTTCGAGATATCATACAAGAGTGTCTTTCTTTGCTTTTCACCTCAGGGTCTCATTATACATTGCTATTGCAGCTTACAGGGCAGGACCACAACCCTAGGAGCACAGTATCAGCTGGCTCTTATGTTCGCACACACACACACACACACACACACACACACACACACACACGCACACACACTCTGTCTCTTTGACAGGTGTAGGAATACTTCGGCCTGACTGCTGAATCTGGCTCCTCCTATGCTTGCTCAGGAACCATTAACAGAGACATTATGTGACATGCAAATAAACCAGACTTTACTCCACACTCACAGAACACACTCTGAACATACAACATCTCACACACACATACATATATTTACTCTCAATCTCCACTGTGGTGTTAAATGTGTGTTTGTCTTACACTGGAATATTGATCTCACACAGTAATAGTGTGGTCACGTGGCACTGTAGCTGCATGTGTGTGTGTTTGTGTAACAGGCTGTTTAGCATTCAGTGGGCGTGGGAGGCCCCGCTGAAGCAATGTGCTTAATAAGCACACACTGGAAACCTGCATTTAAAATCACACTGCAGCAGCTTTTCTCTGTTGTTCACCCTCTGATTTTTATTTACATATCTGTCAAATCTGCACACTAATAGCAACGTTTTTAATTTACAATTTTAATACTTGCAAAATGACAGATCTGCTTTATATTCCATTCTGCATATAGAATGTCTTGATAAAGAAAGGAGTCATTAAAATAGAAGCTGGGCTAAATCTGTGGAGGCCATTCTGTTACATAAGACTTAATAATGCCCTAACTTGTTTAATTCCCTCTGCTCAACAGATGTGATTGCATAAAGTGAACTTGATTACTCGAGTCATTTAAAGTATATGCATAAGCTTCACTTAACTTTGTACTTAGCAAAGTATTTGGGCCTGTAATGTGATGAGACAACTTGGTAACTTTTGTATTAGCAATGAGCCGAATGGTGCAGTCTTAGAAAAAAAGTGGAGGCTGATTCTGAGCTTTAGAGGAATAGTTTAGAAAAACAATTTTAAGGATCACTTACACAATTTCTTTCCGGGAACAAAATTATAAAATCAATTGCAATCTTTTCTCTGTGTGTTCAGCATTGAGCGGAAGTATTTAGCCTAGCTTAGCATAAGCACTAGACTGGAATATATCGCACCATTTCTTTCAGGGAATGAAATAAGAATTTCTATATTAATCTTGTCTGTTTTGTTTGGTTTTGAGCTGGAGCAGTTAGCCTAGCTTAGCAAAAGGTGTAGACTAGAATGAAACAGTATGGGGAAACTGGCTCACACTATATCTTTCGAGGAAACTAAATAACAAGATCAGTATCAATCTTGTTTACATGTATTGAGATGGACTAGTTAGCCTAGCTTACCATAAAGACTACAATGAAACATTTGGTGAGATTTCCTAGACTAGTTTAGTAATAAGACTAGGAGTAAAGAAATAAACTACATACAAATATATATGCTTGTCATCATATTACGTAATTGGAGGAGTAATATCAAAAAGGGTCTTTCCATCTGCCATAGTTGCTATGATATCAGCAGAGTAACTTTTAGATTGTTATCCAAACAGTACGTCTGAAATAATGTGTGTAGCTACTTCTTGTGTGTATCTGGCTTCCTGTAATTTACCTCTGGATATTTACAAAGACATTTTAAAAGTGTTATAGAGTTTAACCTTGTGCTATTTTCTGGAAATGTTTCAAATGCAGTGACACATGTCTGACCCTCCCTCTCTCACAGATCCCAGAGGAGCATGACCAGGAGAGTCAGGTGAGGATGGAGCGGCAGTGGAGGTTTCTGAGGAACACTCGCGTCAGAAGGCAGAGCCGAAACATCACACAGAAAGGTGAGTGACGCACACTTACACACACACACACACACACACACACACACTAACACACACAATTAGGTGAAACATACATGTTAAAATTATGATTTGTTTCTTTAACATACACTGAACATTTAGAGCATCAATAAACTGTACTCTTAATGAAACAGTGGATTAAACAAGTGTGAGCGTGCTATCGTCTATAGAGAGTTCTAAGTTCAGCTTTGTTTGTAACTCAGGTTTCAACATGAGCAGCAACAGTAACTTACATTCTGTAGAGGACAACACCTGCACAGCACTAAGCAGCTGATTGACAAAGTTAGCGACTAGCTTCTTAAGGAGGAAGCAAGCTAAAGGACAGCTGTAAATATATTTTCTGACTAATGCTCAAAAGAGAGTGACATTTAGACTGGCATTGGCAACGTTGCCAGAAACACAACTTCAAATGTTGGTGTACAAATAAGAAACAGTTTGAAACGGGTCTGCAGTAACAGCTTTATATAGGTAACAATATCAACGTATTTAAAGGTCCCTATTATGCAAAATGTACTTTTTGATGTCTTTTATACATAAATATGTGTGCCTGGTGTGTAAATAGACTCGCACATTGTCAGAAAATACAACCCTTTCTCTTTTCCTCCTTACCCACATCTCTAAAAACGGGGGGTACAAACGAGCTGATCCAGATCTGCCGTTCTTATGACGCAAACAGGGAAATGTGGGCTTGCTTTACATTGAACTCCTGGCAACGTCCCACCCATGTGACACGTCCCAAGATATCGTCCCCCATATACAGTCGGCGAGCTGAAACCACTCTGTTTCCGAAATAATATGGTCTGTGTTTACATTAGCAAGCATTGCTAACAGTCAGAGCTAACGCTGTACTGGAGACACCATGTGTAATATAAAAGTCCTGTCCTTGTGGTAAACTGAGAGATGGAAATGTTTGAGCTCCATACTGTTTCAGAAATAATGCTGGATGTGGTTTGGAACATAATATGGCGTTTAGATTTCTGCTGGTAGAGCCTCATGACGCTCCAAAGGGGCGTGGCCAGATTCAGCTCAGCTCAAATTTAAAGAGACAGTCACAGAATCAGCACTTCAGGAACAGGGCTGAAATAGAGGGGGATGAGGCATGCTACAATGGGGGATCTGTTTGGTATTTTGAGCAAAACACTTCACAGACAAGTTTTGTATAGATATGGCCCTACAATATATTGTTAAGGTATAGCATAATAGGAGATCTTTAAAGTATTTTTTTTTGCATTGTCATTTTAGCTGAATCTTTTTTCCAAAGCGACTTATATAGTGTACACTTTAATTCTGCGTACAGTATATAGTATAATATATGCCTAGAGGAGCAATTTGGATTCATTTCTCTTATTGATAAGTTGGTGATCAATCTAGAAACCATTAAGCGCTAAAATAATAACGCAAATTACCAAGGTTGACCCAAAGTTGCTCCCATAATGCCAGTGTGGATGTTTGACATGGATCACAAGAAAGTGGAGGAATTGGCATTAAAGATATATATTTCACTAACTAGAGACCACTGGACATCAATAAGAGGCATCAATACCTCGGTGAAATGGCACAGCACACCTTCACTCATTCACTTCAGGTTAGTGAAGTAGGAGGAAAGTCATTTTGCTGAAGCATGCGCAAGCATAATTCACTTTCATGTTATTGTTGTGGCTTTCAAGGATTCTGAGGCTTGGGTTGGGGTCATGAGGTTCAGAGTTTCTACTTTGCTTTGTCATCATTTGACAGCATTTATTTCCTTTTTGTCTTTTAGCTTCAGGGACCTCATGTTTATATATTCAGTTTGGTTTGTAGCAACTGTAAATGACCTATAACTGCAAACAGTGACTTTTTCAAAAGTTCACTACTGTCTCATGTATTCAAGCAAGCCTAATAGTCCCAAAGTAAAAAAAGAGTGTAGCCTTGATGGAAGAATTGCCTCGTGTTGAAATGTGCTTTATAAATAAACTGGCCTGTCCTTGTACTCCAAAGGCAACAACTTAAGCGCTTTACTACAGTATCTTTGGGACGACAACCCTGGCTTACAGGACAGGATTCTTACCTTTTTTACTACAGTCTTTTCTGAGTAGAAGCTCTACCTGCAGTGTGTCAGATAAAGTGCTAAGATCACAGAATCGTGTTAAATCAAGGCGAATTCCAGAATGAGACACGACCAGGGTAAACTTTGTTTCTGTCATTAGAGTAAGTACGCAGTGAGGCCGGATGATTGAGTCAATCAACCCACAGTCAGAAGCAGTGATACCAGAGATGTGGTTGTGGATACTTGTGAAATTCTCAAATTCTCTGGGCCGTTTTGAGACCACTGTAAAAACAAACATTGAATTCTATATAAATCAACTTACACATTATATTTCAATATAGTTTTTTATTAGGGAGTATCTAATATTCCTTTTCTAATATCTATTTTGTATTGCGTTTAAAACTGTACTTGAACTGAATTCACCCTGAAAATAAATGCGACCAGTTGGCATTTGAACACATCTTCATAAAGTTAAACTTTACCTTCGCTAACAGTTATTTCAGTTTCAAAAGAGCCTGAAGCACCTTACTATAATTCAGTAGCTTCTCCATACCGGCTGCTAAGATATATTGCTAACTTGCTTTGAAAAATAGGGTGGGTAATAGTGAGGTTAATGAATAAATGATGTAAAAAAAAGTCAAGGTTGTGCCTACTGTGTGTGAAGCGAGTGTTTGTTGGAGCCAAAGAGAGAGGGAGAAAACGTGTGGCCCAGGGACCAAGGCCAGCTTCCTGCTAGAGATGAGGGAAACCCAACGTGGTACTCTCCCGCTACATTGTGGCCCCGCCTCTTTTTTGTTGAATAAATGTTCTGTCGTTTGACTGGCGGTAAATTCAGATTCAGAGGTTTTTGCTAATCACATAAAAAAATTAAGAATACCATGCAAATTTGTTAACCCATCAATATATGGTTTCATTGAAAGCAATAGAGGATTCATGTCCGGTCAGTCTGCCGGCGGACAACTGGCAGGAAACAGCTGACACTTAAAGTGACATTTCCTTGGCTTGTGTTTTATATTGTAATGCAGCGACTCCAGTGACTCGTTTGACTTTTTAAACTGTTTACTTTGGCGATCACCGTTTACTTTTTTAGCATCATAATGTAGCTGTGATAACGTATTTCCCATAGACAAGCATGTATTGATTGACCAATTCATTACGATCTCCGTCCTCTCTGAGGAGGTCCTGATGATATTTTCTTTCATCCTCCTAAAAATCTGAACTTTAGATGTTTTTGTTGTTTGACATATGAGCAGGACACAGCAGCTCTAAGGCATGATTAAACTACTTTTTCCGCTTACCACCATTTCTTTGTCTGCACCAGAAAGTGGGCGGGGCCATTATTTCACCAGGCAGTGAGGAAGCGCTGCTTTCACCCTATGCTCTCATCTATAGGAACTGTTAAGCACAACCGGAATGTGAAATGTTTTTCAAATGTTATCATTTCGACATAACACTGTTCGTCTCAAGTCCTCCGGTAAAATGTGCACTATAATGTTTCAAAATGTAAGCACCTAGGCTACTTGGTATTAAATTATCGGTTCTTTCGACACAGTCAGAAACAGCCATTTGTAACTCACAGCCTCCCCCCCCCACACACACACACACACACACACACACACACACACACACACACACACACACACACACACACACACACACACACACACACACACACACACACACACACACACACACACACACACACAGTTTACAGAGCCTTGGGTGCAAGCAAACTCCTCAAGTAAATCAGAGCTTTCTCAAAGGGAATATCTAACACCCCAACGTCATTGGCAGCCCCATCCACACACACACACACACACCCACATACAGTCACGAGAAGATTGGCGTCAGAGCTGATGCTCTCTCTCACACATGTCTCCCCCCCTCTTCCTGACTGCTTGCTAAAGCATTGAGTTCCCCTCTTTTTTTGAAAGAGAGAAGCAGTAGGTTTGCCCTCATTCAGTCTGTTCCCTCAAGATAGAGATGAGAGGAAGAGGGGGGGGGGGGGGGGTTGCTGAGGACAGAGGAGGCGAGACGGAGTCAGAGAGGGTGGAAAGAAGAGAAGATGAGCAATATAAATATTCTGTCTTCTGAACCTGATTTTACTTCAATGTTCTTTCCCCTTATGACGCAAAATGTACCGTACACTTCTGAAGTCCTGGGGCAGCTTCAGATGTAACAGCAGTTATATCGACTCTGTCGTCGAACAGCTCAAACAAAGGCAAATCGATGAAGGTGATGAAAATAATGATGGTCTTGCTCATCTTTTAAAACATTTTCCCTCCAACTCCATTTTTTATTCCATCTATGATGAATTCGTGATGGATTTTCCTGATTCTCCCTCTTCTCAGGACTCGAGAGCACTCAGGTAGCCGAGGACAGGCAAGTGTGTTGTTGCCATGACAACATAATGAAAAACTATGAACTTTCCCTTTGTTAAAATCTGCCAAAGGGTTGCACTTTCAGATGTTTTTTCCATATGTTTGGTTTATTTTTCTGCTGTGGCTCCGGTCCTGCTGTAGAGCTGTAAGATATTATTCTCGCCACACTCATTCATTCCAGTAAGTTCTGGTTTTAAAGCTCTTTCATTGAGCAGATATTTATTCCTCTTCTTCTTTTCTTTGCTTCTGTCATGTTCTATTTGCAGCTACAAATCCACACTTTTCCCACCAGCATTATCAGAGTCTCATCTTAATTAGAGAATACATTGTTTAATCACCAAACAACATGCTGAAATTAAAAGATTGTGATTAAAAAAGAACATTTAATTCATCCAAGCACACGCTGAATTCTGAAATCACTCACTCTACACTCAGACACTCAAGCATGTATACAACAGAACATGAGCAGGACATTTAATAATTGAAGAAAATATATAGTTAATAAATCTACAAAAAATGTTGTGCACCTTAGAGTGATGTTACAGCCTGTATTTCAGCAGAGGGTTCTAGATTGTTCACAAACCAGGAGAAATCACGGTTATAATTGTTAGTGTGTTGGCCATGGATGTACCTTAAGAGAACATGTGGGCCCAAATATATTTTAAATGTCAGCCGTTGTGAAGAAAAGTAGAGTGTGTGAATGCTAAAACAGCCTGGTCTCTGAACTAACTGTGTGTGAGTGTGTGAGTCTGAGGGTCAGCCCTGAGTGGCGCAGGCAGAAGAGGAGATATGGCAGATTGTGAATATTTTAATATCACAATTCATATTAAATATTTGAAAATAAACATGTGTGTTTGTGGTAATGTGACAGATTTACTTTACATTTTTCAATGATTGAGACATGTTCTTTGCATGTAAATGAGGCCAGGACACACAAAGAAAGCAGCTTGTTTATTAAAACCATTTGCTGGGGTTGAATACCCCACCCTGCTGTTTGATCCTGATACTGAGGCTTGGTAGCCCCCCAAAAATGTAAAAAAATGAAAATAAAAAATGTCAATGATACCTGTTCAGGTCGGTCTTTTTTGTCAGAACTCATGTTGATTATTGAATACTTTTAAGAAATATGGTACCATTCTCAACACAAAGTGATGCTAACTTTGATGTATTGGTACCAATTGTTGATGTACTTCTTTACTGGAGTGTTTTCATTTTATGCCACATTTTGGAAGCAAATATTGTCCTTTTTTACTCCATTACATCTACCTGACAGCTTTAGTTACTTTATTTATATAGTTAGCTAAAACACAATACAACAAAACAAATATAGATTTACCAGCTATGATAAAAAACTTTAATGCACCACCATCATTGTGATGGAAACTTCTGGAGCAATGGAGCCGAAACTCAGAGAGACACAGGGAGAGCTGGAACTTTGATGGCAAACACTGAAGGTTCAATATGAAGTTAACGGCCGGAGAATTGCCAAGACATGTGCTGCAGCTATGAGTTGATACAGCGGTTTCCCGACAAATTCTGAAGATCTCTCCTGCAGTCTGAGGTTTTAACTAGTTCAGAATGTATAATCAAGTTTCCTCATCAGAGAGACTAAACAAATATGGATCCTGAATCTAACTAGAACTGTCGTCCATGGAAAAGAATATGCGCCAGGGAACCTACGCTCCAGATAAGAAGGGCCTCTAGACGTCCCTGAACAATAAACTATCTCATGGCAGCTTCTGCTCGGTCAGAAACTGGCAACACCAAGGAGCCCAGGCTGCCCCTCCTTAAGGGAGATTACATCAACCTCAAGACCATTAGCTTATGCCATGGGAAAAGACACAATGAAGGAAACAATGATGAACTTTCTCAAACCTATGCCAAAAATTCCCTAACAATCATCATAATGCAGTCATTTTTTGCACAATAAGTATTTTTATTTGTGGTACGATTTTGAAAGCAGGACTTTTACTGCTAACATAGTATTTTTACAATTAAGTATCTCTGCTTTTACTTTCTTTTCTACCGCTGGTTAAAGGAGAGTATTTTACGTTAGAGCGTTGGTAAAATGTCAGGAAACGTATCAAAATATCAGTCAAGTCATTACATGGTTTGGTTTATTTTCTCTTTGATCATGTTAAGAGCAACCTTTATTTTATTTTCTGGCAGCTATTACATTGTTAGCTGTAAACAGAAAACAAAATATTAAAAAATGTACATCTTCAATAGGAACAAACAGGCTAGATGCTGGAGAAGCTTCAGGAGGCTGGAAGCAGTAAAACTCTAATCTGTGATTTCCCACTTTCTATAAATTCTCCTCCTTTTTTACACATGTTCCCATTCTGGCTCATCTTCCCCTCCTCCCAACACAGGTGTTTCCCGTCTGGATGATCAAATATTCATCAACCGCAACCCTGGAGTACCATCTGTTGTCAAGTTCCACCCCTTCAACACCTGCATCGCCGTGGCCGACAAGGACAGCATCTGGTCAGAGAATAAAAACCTTAATGAAGCCTTACATGCAAGTGAATTTAGAATGCATAGCAGTTAAAAAATGTATTATCCTATTTTGTTTGTGTGTTTGGTTGTTGCAGTTTCTGGGACTGGGAGAAGGGAGAGAGGCTGGACTACTTCTACAACGGAAACCCTCGCTACACTCGCATCACCGCCATGGAGTACCTGAACGGACACGACTGCTCATTACTGCTCACTGCAACAGGTAAGACACACTCTCTCTAGAACTCCAGGACTTCACATGCTCCTCAGATGGTCCCATTTCCAGAGTTGAGAAATCATTGTTCCAATAAGAATCTGTTCATTGGCTTTAATTCATATTATGGAAACAATATGGACGCCACAAAGAAGATGTTAGCCTACTTTATTTATTTGGAAGGAGTTTTTTTTGGGTCTGGGTCTCGGATGTAAATATGAATCCAAACAGTGTCAGACATTGCATTTGTGCTACAATCAATATGGCGTTGGAGTATTTTGAAATTGTAGTTCCTGTCTAGGTATGTTTTGGTCAACACCCTCTCAAGACAGAACATCAAACAATTTTGGGGGGGTTTTCACGCCATTTGACAATTTGTTTTTTTTCTATACAAACATTTGAGTTACTATTTTTGCTATTTTGGATGGTCTATTTTGTAAATTTTATGATCTTTTTTATCTTTTCTAACATCTATTAATCCTGGGAGAGGGACCCTCCTCTATATTGGTGGTTTTCTTTGGGAGTTTTCCTTCATACGCTGCGAGCGGGCAAGAAAAGAGTGTTTCAGTCATATTCTGTACAAGCTGTGAAGCCCCTAAGACAAATGTGTTGTTTGTGATATTGGGCTATATAATTGAATTTGAATGTATTTGCAGACTTTCTGAGTTGTTGCTAGGAGACATATTTCTAGTGGGGAACTATTTTTTCTGGTTATTCAGACAGGGCATGAATGCTTCACAAAAGCCTCATCTCACAATGGATTCCACTCCAAAATGTGTTAGGTTCTTCCTTTACCCATGATGCACCCTCTGACTAGTTTTCATGAAAATCAGGCTGACGGTTTTCCTGTTCCTGATCTCAGACAAACCAAGCTGAGAACAGAGCAATTAGAAACCGTTTTCTTGAGCGAGCAACTCGAACGTTCACGCCCACCAGAACTCTGGAAATCGCAACGAGACTCATTTCTAGCAGCAACAAGCCTTAAACACTTGACTCTTACACCCACAGACACACACACACGCAGCACTCGTGTGTATTCATCATCGTTCATCAACACAACACAGCAATTACCCTCCGTGGCTTTTTCTCCATGACCCAGAGGAATTGTGGAGAACAACTCCACATTCCAACAGACACACACATTTATTTAGTTTTGTCCTAACAGCGCAACATTAAACTAAGAGAGAGCGCTGTGATTCATACCACCTCTCCTGCAAACTTGATAAAGCTTGGGGATTAATACATTTAGATTCCATCTCATCAAAATGTAATGTGAACTGGAGAGGCTTCTCTCCTTCAGTCAGCTGAGGAGGATATCTGGGAAGACACTGGTTATAAAAAATAAAACACGGACTGTGAATCAAGTGGATACTTTTATAGGTTATAATAGCTCTCGCATAAGAGTGCATGTTGTTTATATTTGTCTCTCTTAGTTTAGCTGACATATTCTGCTCATCTTCATGTTCATATCAGTATTCACTGTCTCTCCTGTGACATGTCTCCATACTTTAATGTTCAGAAAGCTCTTTATTTTTCTCATACTGCCTGTGCTGCAGCACCTCTTTTCACCCTCTGTCTGAAACCAGAGCCCAGTCTGCTCTGATTGGTTAGCTGGCTAGCTCTGTTGTGATTGGTCAACCGCTTAGAGATGTGTTGAGGATGTCTTGCCGCCAGCATATCATGTACAATGAATTGGAGCACTAGCCAAAAGAAAAGCAAGTGTTACATAGTGATGTCACTTTGTTATGGAAGTAAACAAAGGAATCCTGAGGCTTGATCCCCATGCGCTGGACCCGGGTTGGAATCCGGCCTGACTACCTTTGCCGCACGCCAGCCCCTCTGTCTCCCCATTTCTCACTGTCTGTCACTGTATTAAAGGCACTGGTTGCCCAAAAGATTATTTTTAAAAATAAGTAAAAGTACTTGTTCATTTCAAAATCATTCATTAAATAACTGGATTATAATATTATAGATAGTTTAAGGCAGAGGGAGTTTACACTTACGCTCCTATTGGCTAGCGCTTCAACACATTGTAGGTGATAAGGGACATTTCTCATTAGTTGATCAATCACAACATAGCCGGCCAACAAACCAGTCAGAGCAGACTGGGCTCTGGTTTCAGACAGAGGGTGAAAAGAGGTGCTGCAGCACAGGCAGTATGAGAAAAATAAAGAGCTTTCTCAATATTAAAGCATGGAGACACTAAATACAAATATGAACCTGAAAATGAGCAGCATATGTCTAATATCTGTATCTTTTTGTCAGTGAGTGTAATTTCCAACACAGCCGTACATTGTTGTATCCAAATCGTCTGCGGCAAGTTCTTCTGGCCTTAGCCTCTGCTTCTCACTGCATCTCTATTTCTGTCCTGGTTCTTACTTTTTACCCCCACACAACCCCTCCTCTTTCTCCAGACGATGGAGCATTACGTGTCTGGAAGAACTTCGCTGACCAGAAGAACCCGGAGATGGTGACGGCATGGCAGGGCCTCTCCGACATGCTGCCCACCACCAGAGGTCAGCCCGGCTCCGGCGCTCACAGTAAGTACCACTCTCTATTTTATCATAACCCCCCCCCCACCAATCCATACTCCCACAGTACTGCCCGCCCCTCCCAGTCACAGTAAAGCATTTATTTATTTTTTAAATATGACCATAACTGAGCTTTTTTTACCTTTATAAGCTTTTAAACTCAGATTACAATATAAAGTAATAAAATACATTTTTAAATGACAGAAACTGTGAATAATGACAAAGTAACAATTTAGTTATTAGTGATAATAAATCCCTCCCTCACTGCAATAGCACAGTGTTATGACCATATATTTTATTACTATTATTAATAATAATAATAATAATAATAATAATAATAGTAATAATAAGTAACACATTTAGATTTGGAAAATACCAGAGAAGATTTAAGTGATTTTGTCGTAAAATCCAGCAGAGTGCGTCACATGCGTTCTTTTACAAAATCCGATCTGACCTGATGCAATGAAATGAAACCTATAAATGTAACTGTGTTTCTGGCACGACCTGGGCAGCTGTTTATTTTTTTGTCAGTTGTCTGAATGAACATCGATCAGTCAAAAATAACATGCTCTAACTTGTTGTCAGCCTCACCCGGCTCACACACCCAACTTCATCATATGTCATATCTGACAAAGATGTAATAAAGTCTAACATTCAAAATAATAACACAAATGTATAAAATAATAATAATGATAAGTGCTTTATATGAAAAAAGAACACAGTTAAATACAAGGAAAGAAATTAACTAAAAGAAATAGGAAAAGCAGAAGGTAAAAAAAACCCAGAAGAAAACATAAATTAAATCACATAAAGCTATTCCAAAAAAAAAAGCATCGAGTTGGCAGCACTAACCTCCTCAGGCAGGCCGCTCCAGACTCCAGGAGCCGGACAGCATGGCTCTGTCTCCCCTGTGTTTGGACCTGGACCTTTTACATGATCATCTGAGGGTCTCAGGGTGCAGGAGGGGCAATAAAAAGGTTGGATAAATGGCTCAGAGCGGGGCGAGGCCTGTCAGGGCTTTGTGAGTAAGCAAAAGTTTAAAAGCAGCAGGTAGCGAGTGAAAGGAGGAAGGATGGGTGATATATGCAATTGTTTCCTGGTCTAAGTTAAACCCTTAACATGTATTTAACATACCAGCAGTGGAATGTAGTGAAGTACATTTACTCGAGCACTCTACTTGAGTACAATTTTACTTGTACAGTACTTTACGTGAATATTTCCATCTATGCTTTATACTAACTTACACTACATTTTAGAAGCCGATATTATGCTTTTTACTCCACTAAATGTAGCTGGCATCTTAATTTACTTCATATATTCAGATTGTTAGCTAATTCAAAATATAAACAAACTAATTAAGAACTATCATTCTAGGGTAATAAAGTGAGAAAAACTATCTGTCATGAACACATTAATGCCTCTATAATATAAATACAGTAATGTAATATATATGATTCTGAAATGGGCCATAACAACTACTTTTACTTTTCATACCTCTGATGTCAATACTTTTGTACGTTGGACTTTTACTTGTAACATGTATTTTTACAATTGAATATGGATAATTTTAGCTAAGTGAAACAGTATTCTTCACTCACTGTTAGATCCCCAGTGTTAACTGTACAGTCTTTGCTCAGGGGTTGCCTCTGTTGCATGAATATATCACATGATTTTTGGGTCGTGGACGTGGGTGGCTTCTCCGCCCTGTTGACACACTCCTTAATTTGTGAGGCTGAGTTATACGCACATATTGGAACCAGGCCGGACCACCACAGCTCTCCCTTGTCAGAGCTTTCCCCTCACTGTGATGCAGCAGGTTGCTCTACACTGCTGGACATGTCTCTGCCTCGGGCGCTTCTCAGATGGGGATCCTGGCTCAGGGAGGAGTTGTGACAGCTGTAGGGGCGATCGTATATTCGCCTCTGAGAGTCATACTGTACCATCAACAATTACTGCGAAGAGTTACTGCTACGCTTCAGTCTGTTTTAAAAACACTTTATCAGCCAGTGTCTGAGCATCAGGCGTGGATGAAGTACTCACATCCTGCACTTAAGGTAAAGTAGAAGTACCATGGTCTTAAAATACTCTATTACAAGTTAACAACCTGAATTAAAAATTACAAAAATATTTGCATTGAAAAATTAAGTACTCATTCTAAACGATGGCTCATTTCAGTTAGTATAAAGTACTTAAAGTAAAAGTACCCAGTATGCAGAATGGCTCATTAAAGTATTTCCTTTTTAAAGAACATTATACACTGCCCGGCCAAAAGAAAGGTCACTAGCCTGTGGGGGCAGTGCTATGATCTGGGGTTGCTGCAGTTGGTCTGGTCTAGGTTCAGCAACGTGCCCAAAGAATGAGGTCAGCTGACTACCTGAATATACTGAATGACAGGTTATTCCATCAATGGAGTTTGTCTTCCCTGATGGCACGGGCATGTTCCAAGATGACAATGCCAGGATCCATCGGGCTCAAATTGTGAAAGAGTGGTTCAGGGAGCATGAGACATCATTTTCACACATGGATTGACCACAGAGTCCAGACCTGAACCTGATTGAGAATCTTTGGGATGTGCTGGAGAAGACTTTGCGCAGTGGTCCGAATCTCCCGTCATCAATACAAGATCTTGGCGAAAAATTAATGCAAGACAGAAATAAATGTTGTGACATTGCAGAAGCTTGTGGAAACGATGCCACAGCGAATGCGTGCCGTAATCAAAGCTAAAGAAGGTCCAACGAATATTAGAGTGTGACCTTTTTTTGTCCGGGCAGTGTATAATCCTGTTTTTATCACATGCATTTTAATCTTGTGCGATGTCAATGTGGAGCCGATTTTATAAATCTTTATAAAATACACAATTGATAAGTGGTAAAGTCTTCCATCATACAGCGTAAACATATGATGTGTTTTATATAAAAACAAACTGAGTGTGAGTGTTGAATACATGTAGTGGAGTAAAAGTTGAATATTGCCTCTCAAATGTGCTGGAGTAGAAGTATAAAGGAGCACAAAATGGAAGTAAACTTATGTCAAAATAATACTTAAGCACAGTACTTGAGTACATGTACTTCTGTACTTTCATAGAGACATTGCTGAACAGGACATTTACTGTTGGTACTGTACTGAATTACACTTACCAGTATTTACATTTCCTCATGCTTTCTATTTCTACTCCTCTAGATCTCAGAGGCAAATATTTTACTTTTTACTCCACTATATTTATCTGATATCTTCAAAGAATCAGCTTAAAATTATAAATAATATTCTAAAAGATATCCAACAAAAATATCAAATATTGTCATGATTGAGATCATCTTGTATTTTGTGCTGATACTTCTCGTAGTTTAAATGCCGTAAGATTTTGAAAGGAACAGTAGTTTTAGAAAAGTAAAATCGGAGTACTTTGTCACGAATGCTCATGAGTTGGGAAGTCCTTCGTCCAGTTGTGATCATGAGGTTTAATCTGAATTTGGAAACAACATGAACACTCAAAGCAATGACAACGAGTAGGGGGCGACTGAGAGGCCATTCGTGTCACATTTTCATCATACTTAGGTATAGCCACATTTCGCTAGCGTCTCTCACTGCAGTAAAGAAATAGAAATATCCACAAATAAATAAAAACAGTGAAGAGCAAAAGTCACTGTTAGATTAAATTAAATGTACATCATTTTTTTACACATTTGACAGAGTATAGATTAGTCCATAAATGTTAGCAAAATGTAAACATAATCTGTTCATGCTTGGCTAAAGCTCTACCATTCCACCAAGTTTCTCAGAAATGGGAAGCTAACCCTAACCCTAATTCTCCTAACGGACAGAATGAACCTCTTTTAAAGAGAGAGAAACACATCGTTCTTTAAGCTAATAGGTAGCATTGAGAGCCTAGAGTCAGGTTGAGCCACTGGCTGTCTCTCTGTTGGACTGGCTGTGTGCAGAGGTGTGTGCACATACGTGTCTCCATCCCAGCAGAGCCATGCAGTCACCAGAGCTGTGTGGGGGCCCGCAGAGAGACGACACACTTAACTAGCATCCCTGTCTGTCTGACTCTCACCACGCGATCGGCCCCGAGAGACTCTCCCGCAGCGAGCGCTGTTTCCACCGAGACGGTAACATTCAGTGGCGGCTCGTTATCCTGGAGGTGTCGTTAGTGACCATCTCTGTCCGCCTGCAGATGAGCCATCAACTCTAATAAACAGCCGCTCCACTGAGAACGTCACGCTGAGTCCAGCTTCAAATTGAGGGGTTCAAATGTTGTTCTTTTTACACTTCAAAATCTTCCATCTCGCTTTCACACAAAGATCCCCAAACACCCTCTCCCCCCCCCCCCCGAATCGATAATCAGTTTCGAGTTATTACCAATGCTTGGAACATCTCCCACAGAGAGTACAGTTACTACGAGCGTGTTTTAACATTTCTTTGATTCCTAGCATTGCCTCAGTGGCATTAATAATGTAAAACCCGATTAAATATTACTCACGTCTGTCCTTCTGCTGCCAAAATATGAGTCTTCTGGAGGACACACACACACACACACACACACAACACACACACACACACACACACACACACACACACCATTCGCCCCCTTTCCTCACTCAGCCCTCGTCCCTGTGGTCCAACAACAGGCTTTCCTCCTGTTCTTCATCAGTGAACCGTCTCTGTACAGCCTGTGTTCGTCTGGCTTGTTACTTTGCTGGTTCTTCGACATTGTTTTGTGTTTCTCTCCCTGTCTTGAAGGAGTATAAACAAGGTAGAGAGCCATTTTCCCGCCTGCCGCAACAACAAATCTTTCTATCACAGGTCCTTTTCTGGTGATAGAATGAATGGCTTTATTTAATTACTACACCTTCAAACCAGTGAAATTATCATTTTTGGGTATTTTTCTTTATTCCAACTGGTCCAAAACACACACAGAGAGTCTTCAGCTGGACTGCTGTTTCCGCTGTGGACAGATGTGACTGTAACTAAGTATTTACTCAAGTACTGTACTTGTTTTGTGAATCATTTTACTTGAGTATTTACATTTAATGTCACTTTATACTTCTACTCCACCACATTTCAGAGTCTATATTCTACTTTTTACTCCAGTAGGTGTGTTTGACATACTAACTAGTTTCTTTTATATAAAAATACACAAGATGCAGTTCTTTACTTCTTATCGATTTTGTATTTTATAAAGTCTCCAAAATCAGCTCCAAATTGACAAAGTACTTTTGGCATTTAATACTAACATGTACTGAAATCGGCCCCCCGTTTACTTTTGATTGCAACCATTTTGAACTTTTACTAAGAACAATTTTTTAATTCAGGATTTTACGTGTAATGGATATATTTTATGACCACGATATTTATACTTGGACTTAAAGAGGCCCTATTCTGCTTTTTGAGGTTCTCCCTTTCCTGTAGTGTATTATATAGGTTTGTTGGTCATGTAAATGGTCTGCAAAGGTTAAAATTCCTACGTCCTGCAGGTGTGGAGGGTGGGGGTCCTGTGCAGCTTCCACAGCCCCTCCCAATCTGTGATCCTTTTATTCCCTGGGAAACTGCAGCCTTGTTCTTCCCTGTGCGGTTTAAAAAGCATGTGCAGTAAACTAAAGTCCTACTTTATGTGTGGGTCTGCATGCACAGGGGGGTTCTTTGCTAATTTGTTGCTTGCTTTGCTTTCCCGCTCTCCTTCCTCGCTCCCCTCCTCCTCCCTCCCCCTGCTCGCAGGTCTGGCACGAAGGGTCTCCATCTATCTTGACAGGAGTAAGCAAGGAGGTGAGTGTCGCCATTCTCTTCTCTACTCCCCCACTCCCTGAGCAAAGGTTAAACACACTAAACAGCCGGTACGCAGCGGGCCTCTGTTTTGTTTTCTTTAATCCCCCCACCCTTTATCCTTTCATCTGTTCCATCACTTCATCGCTGGTGATGTGTACAAGTGCTAACATGCCCTGTGCAACAAGCTGTCCTTATAGCTAACACAAATAGAAGACCTGCTCCTCTGAGTTACTGTTTTTATGCCAGCATCCCTTTCATCTATAGCACAACACATGGTTTTACGTTTAAAGTTCTGGCAGGGTTGCAGCTTTTCATTCTTAGTATTTTTTCACAATGTGTTCTCACATACTCTTGTGTGTTTCTCATAATGAACTTTACTATTCTGGTATAACAAGGTCGAACTGTTGTCCTCAGCTAATGTAGTGTTATTTGTCAGATGTGCAGGTTTCAGACTGAGATTCTGAATGTAAATGTAATATCACAGACTTTAACTGTGTAAAGGAAGTTTTACATGTTTGCTATAAACAGTTGTGACTATAGTAGGTGCTTGCTAAAATGTGCAGCCCTAGAATAAATAGTAGGGTGTAGGGCTGTGCAATTAATCGAATTTTGATCGTGATTTAGATTTTTGGGTCAAACGATCTCCAAACTAATATAATTGAGTTAAAACGATTAATTTGACATTTTCTGTTGTCTATGGTAG